>NW_013796487.1:0-575 GCF_000517525.1 Limulus polyphemus | reverse complement strand
GTAAATAAGCTCTGTTGTGTGACAGGACATTATGCAAGGTTGTGGGGACCAGTGTCGGTAACTATTGAGCTCATGGACATGAAGAACAGACAGAAAGTATACTTAGCTGACATTGAAGACCAATGCATATTAGGATTGGACTATTTACTACCGAGGAACTGTGTAGTTAACTTCGATAAAATGACGTTTGGAAACAAAAAAGGCCAGATTCTAGTAAGTGTTGCTGCATCCGTTGATTTACATGTCACAGCAGTTAAGTCAACTACAATACCCCTATGTCAGAGAAGATAATTTGGGGAAGGATAAAAGAACATCCGCAAGGAAGCCCAATGCTTGTGGAAGCAGTGGAAGACCCATCCAGGCCAGCGGATTTGAAGATTGGAAGGTCACTGGTGGCAGGTCATCAAGTACTACCTATAACAGTGGCCAATTTCTCTAAATGTGAGCAGACACTTAAGGAAGGGGCATTGATAGTGTATGCCAGGAGGTAGAGCCAGTCAACTTTAAAGCAATAAACACAACTATAAAGAAAGGACATACACTTCTAGAACAGTTAACTGATCTCTATAAGAAGA
>NW_013796486.1:0-575 GCF_000517525.1 Limulus polyphemus | reverse complement strand
TTTTCGTTTTGCCAATGTACGTGACCTTACAGTCACTACACGTATATTTATACACGCGCCATGAACGTAGAAGTTTAGGTACTTGATCTTTGTATTGAAATAAGTGTTTAATGTGGAGGCTAGGTCTGTATATTATTCTAAGCTGAATCTTAGGGTAGAAGTTTTTTATTAGAGTTTTTATTAAAGACCGTCTGACCCTTGTTTTTGTTTGTTTGTTTTTAATTATGCACAAAGCTACACAAGGGTTACCTGTGCTCTGCCCACCACGGGTATCGAAACCCGGTTTCTAGCTTTGTAAGTCCGCAGACATACCGCTGTGTCACAGGGGGGGGGGGGACCGCCTGACCCTTAACGACTCACAAAGCTCTTTAGATCTAGAATTGTTCTAAATTTTCACACTTAACTCAGCTGTTGTGTAATATATATATAAACATTGTTTCATCCGTCCATTTACCGCTTTTCTTAATAATTAAGTAAACTAATGATTATGTTATTATATCATAATTTTTAGTAATAATCATCTTTGTAACTCAATTTCAGATTTCGCTTAAGGTGGAATATGTTATTCGAAAACG
>NW_013796485.1:0-576 GCF_000517525.1 Limulus polyphemus | reverse complement strand
ATCCCATCAAAACATGCCCGCCCTTTCAGCCGTGTGGCCGTTATATTGTGACGGTGATTCCCACTATTCGCTGGCAAAGGAGTAGCCCAATACTATCTCATTTCCATATAACACAATGAGTTCAGTATCAAACATTATTAGATTCTAATAATTATAACTGAAGACATATTTTATTATGGCCCGGCATGGCCAGGCACTCGACTCGCAATCTGAGGGTCGCGGGTTCGAATCCCCGTCACACCAAACATGCTCGCGGTGGGTGGTGATGACTAGCTGCCTTACACTGCTAAATTAGGGACGGCTAGCGCAGATAACCCTCGTGTAGCTTTGCGCGAAATTCAAAACAAACAAACATATTTTATTTGCTGAATTATTATCTTATCTTGGTTTTAATGGAAAATAAATAACGTGCATTGTGTTTTTCTGCTGATCTTCGCATGTAACTTCCAAAAAGTTTAGTGTAACGATGTATTTTAGTGTAATGATGTATGTTAGTGTAATAATCTTTTTAATATAATGATGTATGTTAGTGTAATAATGTATGTTAGTGTAATAATGAATTTTAGTGTGATAATG
>NW_013796484.1:0-572 GCF_000517525.1 Limulus polyphemus | reverse complement strand
ATAGGTATTTGAAGAACTTTGCTTTGTTAGAATGATACGTTGTTTATAATATCGATAACTTATCATCAGTTTTAATTTATGTAATGCTTTGTTAGATTGATACGTTGTGTTATGACAGCGGAAATCACGCGACGCTGCGAGCTGAAGTTTCTAGAAGGATTGGGGAACCTCACGAATGTCCCAGCGTTTGCTAGAGATGCAGATAGATTGAAGAGATAAATAATTATTCAAGCGAACAGTAGGTATCGTAAGTTCGTTTGAATTTATGCACAAAACTACACAATGGGCTATCTGTGCTCTGCCCACCACGGGTATCGAAACCCGGTTTCTAGCGTTGTAAGTCTGCAGACATACCGCTGTGCTATTGGTGGGCAGGCACCGTAAGTAAACTATGTGAATCACTGCGATTTATAGCGTGTGTTATAAAGGTTGTTAACTTTAAAGTGACTGTAGAAATTCTGTGTATTACAAAGTTGTATCAAGAAAGAATAAACTAGTTTTAATTAAAAAAGGACTTTTATCGCTTAAATTTCTCGGAAAGAATTTCTACGGAAAATTAACAAACAAACAGA
>NW_013796483.1:0-576 GCF_000517525.1 Limulus polyphemus | reverse complement strand
TAGTTACCGAATTTATAACCACCATATTCATCTTTAGCCTTACTTGGTACAACTACTCCATAAACACCTAGGTGTTACTCTAGTTATTTAATTTTTAACCACCATAAGCATCTTTAGCGTTATTTGGTACAACAACTCCACGAACACCTAGGTGTAAATCTTGTTACCGAATTTGTAACCATCATACTCATCTTTAGCCTAACTTGGTACAACTACTCCACGAATACCTAGGTGTATCTCTAGTTACTTAATTTATAACAACCATACTCATCGTTAGCCTTAATTGGTACAACAACTCTACGATCATCTAGGTGTTACTCTAGTTACCAAATTTATAACCACCATACTCAATTTTAGCTTTACTTGGTACAACTACTTTATGAACACCTAGGAGTAACACTAGTTACAGAATTTATAACCACCATACTCATCTTTAGCCTTAATTGGAACAATTACTCCATTATCACTTAGGTTTAACTCTGGTTACCGAATTTATAACCCCCATACTCATCTTTAGCGTTATTTGGTACAACAACTCCACGAACACCTCGGTGTAACTCTAGTTACCGAATTTAT
>NW_013796482.1:0-966 GCF_000517525.1 Limulus polyphemus | reverse complement strand
GTATTGTTAAATATTATGTCTTTTTATTGACAGGAGACATTATTGTTAAATCTTCTGTTTTCTTACTGACAGTACACATTTTCGTTAAATCTTGTGTGTTCTTATTGACAGTACACAGTATAGTTAAATCTTGTGTTTTCTTCTTGAAAATACACAGTATCTTTAAATCTTGTGTCTTTTTATTGACAGTGCACAGTATCGTTAAATCTTGTGTCTTCTTATTGACAGTACACAGTATCGTTAAATCTTGTGTCTTCTTATTGACAGTACACAGTATCGTTAAATCTTGTGTCTTCTTATTGACAGTGCACAGTATCGTTAAATCTTGTGTCGTCTTATTGACAGGACATATTATTGCTAAATCCAAGAAAACACAATGTGTACTGTCAGTTTATCGTTGAATATTGTGTCTTCTTATTGACAGTACACAGTATTGTTAAATCTTATGTCTTTTTATTGACAGGACACATTATTGTTAAATCTTCTGTTTTCTTACTGACGGTACACATTATCGTTAAATCTTGTGTGTTCTTATTGACAGTCCAAAGTATAGTTAAATTTTGTGTTTTCTTCTTGAAAGTACACAGTATCTTTAAATTTTGTGTCTTCTTATTGACAGTACACAATATCATTAAATCTTGTGTCTTCTTATTGACAGTACACAGTATCGTTAAATATTGTGTCTTTTTATTGATAGTACACAGTATTGCTAAATCGTGTGTCTTCTTATTGACAGTACACAGTATAGTTAAATCTTGTGTTTTCTTCTTGAAAGTACACAGTTTCTTTAAATCTTGTGTCTTCTTATTGACAGTACACAGTATCATTAAATCTTGTGTCTTCTTATTGACAGTACACAGTATCGTTAAATCTTGTGTCTTCTTATTGACAGTAGACAGTATCGTTAAATCTTGTGTCTTCTTATTGACAGTACACATTATCGTTAAATCTTGTGTCTTCTTATTG
>NW_013796481.1:0-1141 GCF_000517525.1 Limulus polyphemus | reverse complement strand
TCCATAACACACTCTATATTTCTACATAGGTGTCCATAACATCCTGTGTATTTATTCCATAGTTGTCCATAACTCCCTCTATATTTCTACATAGATGTCCATAACAACCTGTATATTTATTACATAGTCGTCGATAACACCCTCTATGTTTCAACATAGTTGTCCATAACACCCGGTGTATTTATTATACTGTTGTTCTTATAACACCTTATGTATTTATTACACAGTTGTTCATAACACCACGTGTATCTATTAAATTATTATCAAAATTACCCTCTATATTTCTACATAGTCGTCCATAACACCCTCTGTGTTTCTACATAGTTGTCCATAACTCCCTGTGTATTTGTTACATAGTTGTCCATTACACCATCTATATTTCTACATAGTTGTTCATAACACCCTCTATATTTCTACATAGTTGTCCATAACATCCTGTGTACTTATTACATCGTTGTTCTTATATCACCAAAACTAATTATTACACAGTTGTTCATAACACCACGTGTGTCTATTACATTATTATCAAAAGTACCCTCTATATTTCTACCTAGTCGTCCATAACCAAACCCTCTGTATTTCTACATAGTTGTCCATAACATCCTGTGTACTTATTACATAGTTGTTCTTATAACATCTTATCTATTTATTACACAGTTGTTCATAACACCACGTGGGTCTATTACATTATTATCAAAAGTACCCTCTATATTTCTACATAGTTGTCCATAACATCCTGTGTACTTATTAGATAGTTATCCATAACACCCCTATATTTCTATATAGTTGTTCATAACACCTTCTATATTTCTACATAGTTGTCCATAACATCCTGTGTACTTATTAGATAGTTATCCATAAACCCCTATATTTCTATGTAGTTGTTCATAACAACCTCTATATTTTTACACGGTTGTCCATAACACCCTGTACTTTTATTACATAGTTGTTCTTATAATACCTTATCTATTTATTACACAGTTGTTCATAACACCACGTGTATCTATTACATTATTATCAAAAGTACCCTCTATATTTCTACATAGTTGTCCATAACATCCTGGGTATTTATTCTATAGTTGTCCATAACTCCCTCTATATTTCTACATAGTCATCCATAACACCGTGTGTATTTATTACA
>NW_013796480.1:0-575 GCF_000517525.1 Limulus polyphemus | reverse complement strand
CTCATAATAGTATACATCTGCTTATACTTACAATCCTAGTAAAAGTCGTGTTCTTGTTGTGAGGAGAGTACTTTTATTTAAAATTGTGTTTGATTATAAAGAAATGGTTGTTGTACATACCACAGTTATTTTTCTAATTGTCTGAATCTTGAATAACTAAAGTGTGAAATTTTGTATGGATTTTTGTTTGTGGCTCCAATCAATAGATGGCGCTACATTATATTTATCATTTCGGTTACATGCATATAGATAGATGGATAAGATACATACACAGCGTGGTCACAAGTAAATAGACACCACCTTTACAGAAAAAATGAAATTCTTCAGTCATATTCACATGAATTGATATATTTATAATTTAATTAATATCTAGTAGATCTTCCTTTTGCTTCGTGGAGTTTGTTGATCCTTATGGGGCATCGTGAGAATCATCTCGTCAATTTTAGATTGTGGGATTTTCGGCCACTCTTGCTTCAAAACTTGGAGTAGATCGCTCTTCGAAGTTGGTTTTTTGGTTGTTTATTTACTTGCCGGTCGAGTATGGCCCAGAGGTTTTCGATGGGGTTCATGTCAGG
>NW_013796479.1:0-573 GCF_000517525.1 Limulus polyphemus | reverse complement strand
AGGAGATAGAGACGGACAATTAAGTCAAGTGCGGTAGTAAAGAAAATTAACAAACGAACATACAGAGACATAACAGATTGGTGTCAGAAGTGGGCTTGAAAAGAGAAAAAAATGGAAACGAGAAGTGGCAAATCAAACTACAGATTAGCAGATTTGATGGCAGCAATACAAGAACAGCAAAAGAAACAAGAAGAACGAGAAAATAAGCAAGAACAGAGATTACAGCAGTTGTTGGAGGAAAAAGAAAAAGCAAGAACAGAGATTACAACAATTGTTGGAGGAAAAGAAAAGAAGCAAGAAGAGAGATTACAAAAGTTGTTGGAGGAAAAAGAAAAGAAACAAGAAGAGAAATTACAGCAGTGGCAAGAAAACCTGCAACAGTGGCAACTCGAACAGCAAAATAAACAAGAGAGATTACAGCAGTGGATGAAGGAGAAAGAAAATAAACAAGAAGAAAGTCTCCAACAATTGAGAGAAAGCTAGAGTACACAAATGGAAAACATTAGTAAATTTCAAAGCGAAGTAAATATATTAAAAGATGATTTATCGTCTTTTATACAAGGAGGATACATT
>NW_013796478.1:0-573 GCF_000517525.1 Limulus polyphemus | reverse complement strand
AGAACTATACATTACTCAATTTGTTAATTTAAAAGTAAATATAAAAAACACAGATAAAGATGGATTTTTGTGTGCCACATGGTATGTTGAATGCAGCACTGGTTCAAATTTGATGTTTGTGTAGTCAAAATATTAAGTCTATAGTTTCATACGAATTAGAATCTCAAATTACAGATATTACCAATATGAAGGTCTTATCTTTCCTATTTGCTAAGATATTACTTATGTAATAAATCAAACACAATGGCACCCCACCACCTCTTTCCACTTTTGGAAATGCTCCCTTATATACACTTACTTCTATATATGACATGAGTAACCAATCGGAAGCTCAGATTGTCCCCCTAGTAGATTTCTAAGCCTTTCTAATGTGGCTAGTGCAATTTATTTCTTTTGAATCAAGATTTCAGTGAGGTAGGTTGTGTCTTTAGTCTGCTCGAAATTTCATATTTTTTTAAAAGTAAAACACATCTTAGTTACTAAGCTTGATAAATTATAGTTGAATTCTATGGTATTGATGTAGTAATTTATGATTTTTTTAGTTATTCAAAAGTATATATAAACCTAAAAAAA
>NW_013796477.1:0-619 GCF_000517525.1 Limulus polyphemus | reverse complement strand
GTTCTGTCTATAAGAAGACACAAGATTTTACAATATTGTGTTCTGTCTATAAGAAGACACAAGATTTATAAATACTGTGTTCTGTCAATAAGAAGACACAAGATTTAACAATACTGTGTACTGTCAATAAGAACACAAAAGATTTAACAATACTGTGTACTGTCAATAAGAAGACATAATATTTAACAATACTGTGTTCTGTTAATAAGAAGACATAATATTTAACAATACTGTGTTCTGTCAATAAGAAGACAAAAGATTTAACAATACTGTGTACTGTCAATAAGAACACAAAAGATTTAACAATACTGTGTACTGTCAATAAGAAGTCACAATATTCAATGATAATGTATACTGTGAGTAAGAAAACACAAGATTTAACAATAATATGTCCTGTCAATAAGAAGACACAAGATTTAACAATACTGTGTACTGTCAATAAGAAGAGACAAGATTTAACGATACTGTGTACTGTAAATAAGAAGGCACAAGATTTAACTATACTGTGTACTGTCAATAAGAAGACACAAGATTTAACAATAGTGTGTACTCTCAATGAGAAGACACACGATTTAGCAATACTGTGTACTATCTATAAAAAGACAATAGATTTTACGAT
>NW_013796476.1:0-575 GCF_000517525.1 Limulus polyphemus | reverse complement strand
ACACGAACATTAGTAGGCGTATATAGTCAGCTCTCTAAATTTAAGTCTAATTCAGACGTAAACGTTTAGCGTTATAAATTATTTATATTGATTAACAGAAATTATACTTTCGTAAAACAACAGTATAGCAATTGTTACAAAACTGCTATTAACTCTTTAACAATTGTTTGTTAACATTGTGTATAAGTTTCGTGTACACTTAGTTATAATACTGTTACGTCTCTGGTCGTTGGTTAATTTTCCGTAAAAATTCTTTCCGAAAAACTTCAGCGATACAAGTCCTGTCTTAAATAAAACTAGTTTATTCTTTCTCAATACAACTTTGCAATACACTTAATTTCCACAGCCACTTTAACTTGAACACACGCTATAATTCACAACGATTCACGCACTTTACTCACGGTCACTACCGCGCTTGACTCAATTGTCCGTCTCTATATCTGCCTGTCTGCAATTCAATTAATTATCTCGCTTTATTTGCCTGCTTATATACAGGAATAGAGGGCGTCTAGCATATACTGGATAATTAGTGATGTTCCCTGATCCTTCTAGATACTCATTACGTGTTACCAGCG
>NW_013796475.1:0-573 GCF_000517525.1 Limulus polyphemus | reverse complement strand
CTGTTACTTGGGAATGTCTTCACGCTGACATCTGTACATAGGAATGTCTGAACGTTGACATCTGTACTTAGGAATGTCTGCACGTTGACATCTGCTAGTTGATATCTGCACTTAGGAATGTCTTCACGCTGACATCCGTACTTGGGAATGTCTTCACGCTGACATCTGTACATAGGAATGTCTGAACGTTGACATCTGTACTTAGGAATGTCTGCACGTTGACATCTCTACATAGTAATGTCTTCACGCTGACATCTGTACTTAGGAATGTCTGAACGTTGACATCTGTACTTAGGAATGTCTGCACGTTGACATCTGTACTTAGGAATGTCTGCACGTTGACATCTGCTAGTTGATATCTGCACTTAGGGATGTCTTCACGCTGACATCTGTACTTGGGAATGTCTTCACGCTGACATCTGTACATAGGAATGTCTGAACGTTGACATCTGTACTTAGGAATGTCTGCACGTTGACATCTGTACTTAGGAATGTCTGCACGTTGACATCTGTACTTAGGAATGTCTGCACGTTGAGATCTGTACTTAGGAATGTCTGAACGTTGATATCTGT
>NW_013796474.1:0-575 GCF_000517525.1 Limulus polyphemus | reverse complement strand
AGATTTAGAGTTACTTCAGTTTTATACGAGTTTTATTTTCAAATACCTGTTTTACAATGGTACACTGTAAAATACATACTAGACTTTAACATTACTGAAGTTGGATGTTATATAATCCCGACTGTTCGTATGTAGTTTGTTTTGTTTATCATAATATCATAATCATGTCATGAACGTAGTGTAACGAAGATCCTAGGGATTTGTAATATGAAAAACAAGTTGAGTCAAAACATGTCATGATGATGACAGACTCTCAATACGAGGTTGGTCGAATTGGTCGACCTCGAAACCATTTTGTACTTGTGCATTTTACAGTGTAACATAACTGTATGATTCCTATATTTTTGTTTGCATTATTTTTTGGCACTGCCATCCATACCGCTGTGCTTCAGGGGGGCGTTCGTGTATGATAAACATGTATTATTCGCTATGAAGTATATTGCATTTCTCTCAAAAATGACTTTAAAAACGATATAATTTGTTCAAAAGTATATTTTATATCCAATAGATGTCCTCTGCTGGAAAAAGAACGACTTGCACCAATTAAGAAGCAAGCACTTTCTTGTTATAAAGCC
>NW_013796473.1:0-2185 GCF_000517525.1 Limulus polyphemus | reverse complement strand
AGTACACAGTATCGTTAAATTTTGTGGCTTGTTAGTGATAGTACACAGTATTGTTAAATCTTGTCTTTTTTTTGTTAGTACATAGTATTGTTAAATCTTGTGTCTTCTTATTGTCAGTACACCTGTACTATCAATAACAAGCCATAAGATTTAACGATACTGTGTACTATCAATGACAAGCCACAAGATTTAACGATTATGTGTACTGTCAATAAGAAGACACAAGATTTAAAAATACTGTGTACTGTCAATAAGAAGACTTAAGATTTAACAATACTTCAATAAAAAAGGCAAAATAATTAACAATACTGTGTACTGTCAATAAGAAGACATAAGATTTAACAATACTGTGTACTATCAATAACAAGCCAGAAGATTTAACGATACTGAACAAGCCACAAGATTTAAAGAAACTGTGTACTGTCAATAAGAAGACAAAATATTTAACAATACTGTGTACTGTCAATAAGAAGACACAAGTTTTAACGATACTGTGTACTATCAATAACAAGCCATAAGATTTAACGATACTGTGTACTATCAATAAGAAGCCACAAGATTTAACGATAATAATACTGTGTACTGTCAATAAGAAGACAAAAGACAAAATAATTAACGTGTACTATCAATCAATACTGTTCACTGTCGATAAGAAGACACAAGATTTAACGATAATGTGTACTGTCACTAACAATCCACAAGATTTAACGAAACTGTGTACTGTCAATAAGAAGACAAAATATTTAACAATACTGTGTACTGTCAATAAGAAGACACAAGATTTAACGATACTTATTTAACGATTATGTGTACTGTCAATAAGAAGACACAAGATTTAACAATACTATGTACTATCAAAAAGAAGACAAGAATTAACGATACTGTGTACTATCAATAACAAGCCACAAGATTTAACGATACTGTGTACTGTCAATAAGAAGTCACAAGATTTAACGATACTGTGTACTATCAATAACAAGCCAGAAGATTTAACGATACTGTGTACTATCAATAACAAGCCAGAAGATTTAACGATACTGTGTACTATCAATGACAAGCCACAATATTTAACGATTATGTGTACTGTCAATAAGAAGAGACAGAATTTCATAACAAGCCAGAATATTTAACGATACTGTGTACTATCAATGACAAGCCACAACAAGCCAGAAGATTTAACGATACTGTGTACTATCAATTATTGATAGTACACAGTATCGTTAAATCTTGTGTCTTCTTATTGACAGTACACATAATCGTTAAATCTTGTGGCTTGTTATTGATAGTACACAGTGTCGTTAAATCTTGTCTTCTTTTTGATAGTACATAGTATTGTTAAATCTTGTTTCTTCTTATTGACAGTATACAGTATTGTTATATCTTGTGTCTTCTTATTGATAGTACACAGTATTGTTAAATCTTGTGTCTTCTTATTGACAGTATACAGTATTGTTATATATTGTGTATTCTTATTGACAGTACACATAATCGTTAAATCTTGTGGCTTATTATTGATAGTACACAGTATCGTTAAATCTTATGGATTGTTATTGATAGTACACAGTATCGTTAAATCTTGTGTCTTCTTATTGACATTACACAGTATTGTTAAATTTCGTGTCTTCTTATTGACAGTACACAGTATCGTTAAATCTTGTGGATTGTTAGTGATAGTACACAGTATCGTTAAATCTTGTGTCTTCTTATCGACAGTGAACAGTATTGTTAAATTCTGTGTCTTCTTATTGACAGTACACAGTATCGTTAAATCTTGTGGATTGTTAGTGATAGTACACAGTATCGTTAAATCTTATTATTGATAGTACACAGTATCGTTAAATCATGTGTCTTCTTATTGACAGTACACAGCATTGTTAAAGCTTGTGTCTTTTTATTGATAGTACACAGTATTGTTAAATCTTGTGTCTTCTTATTGACAGTACACAGTATTGTTAAATATTTTGTCTTCTTATTGACAGTACACAGTTTCCTTAAATCTTGTGGCTTGTTATTGATAGTACACAGTATCGTTAAATCTTATGGCTTGTTATTGATAGTACACAGTATCGTTAAATCTTGTGTCTTCTTATTGACAGTACACAGAATTGTTAAAACTTGTGACTTTTTATTGATAGTACACAGTATGGTTAAATTATTTGTTTTGTAATTGACAGTACACAGCATT
>NW_013796472.1:0-574 GCF_000517525.1 Limulus polyphemus | reverse complement strand
AGGTTATTTACATTTACCATAAATATTAATGGAACCTTCAAGTTCTAAAATTTACCACTGGAGAAACTTAACATATTTAATCAGACTCAGTTTGTGATGATTAAACTAGCGTAAAAAATGAATGTGTATGAATTTACTTAGTTTATCTTGTAATGTAAAACCAAGTTTGTTTTTTAGGAAAACAATGTTGAAAGCGTGTAAAGACATTTTATTGTTAAACAAAGATAGAGTAATATGAAAAGATATACGATTTACCAGTTGTGTTATTTAAAAGGTGAATACATTACCCTGGAAACCAGAGTTAATGGGAATGTTTCATAACGAGTAGTTTAACGACAGGTGAGTTGATACTGCATTAGATTGTACCTGTATTAATAGTAATCAGATTGTATTACTTTTTGTATTCAATGACTGGTGTAAAACTGGATAATCTATATAAATATAATGGTACTGTCTGTTGTCTGTATAAATATAATGGTACTGTCTGTTGTCTGTATAAATATAATGGTACTGTCTGTTGTCTGTATAAATATAATGGTGCTGTCTGCGTAAATATAATGGTGCTGTCTGCTGT
>NW_013796471.1:0-572 GCF_000517525.1 Limulus polyphemus | reverse complement strand
CAATCTGTAGAATTACTAATGTGTTGACGACCAACGTACGGTGCAATCTGTAGAAATTACTAATGTGTTGACCACCAACGTACGGTGCAATCTGTAGAATTACTAATGTGTTGACCACCAACGTACGGTGCAATCTGTACAATAATGTGTTGACCACCAACGTACGTTTCAATCTGTACAATAATATGTTGACAACCAACGTACGGTGCAATCTGTAGAATTACTAATGTGTTGACAACCAACGTACGGTGCAATCTGTACAATAATGTGTTGACCACCAATGTACGGTACAACCTGTACAAATAATAATATGTTGACCATCAATGCACGGTACTATCTCTACAATTACTAATGTGTTGATCACCATGTACGGTATAATCTCTACATTACTAATGTGTTGATCACCAATGTACGGTACAATCTCTACATTACTGATGTGTTGATCACCAATGTACGGTACAATCTCTACATTACTAATGTGTTGATCACCAATGTACGGTACAATCTCTGCATTACTGATGTGTTGATCACCAATGTACGGTACAATCTCTACATTACTAATGTGTTGATTG
>NW_013796470.1:0-573 GCF_000517525.1 Limulus polyphemus | reverse complement strand
ACTCTGAGAACTTGATCGCTACTACATACATGATGGAAGTAAACCTAAGTACCCCTCACCTGTAAACATTTATTTTAGAAATAAGGATTTAATAAGGCCACCTATTACTACATCTTAAAACCCTACACTAGTTAGAATTTAAGAACAATACATTTAATAGGGTGTTTTATGTCAAATGAATTCGATTAGCCTCTAACTAGTGAAATGTGTTATGGAACTGACTCAAGAGATATAATGCAAAACACAGAATGTAACTGTCGATACCTACATGGGCATTGCCCTGAAAGGGGTCGGAGTAAACCGCATTTACTCCGACCCTCATGTTGTATCAAAACCAACATTCACTGTTGATTTAACACAGTCCGGAAAGGAGGAAGAGGTCCCTATGAACCTGACCTTCCTAGGTCGCAAAGACTTAAATCCCGATACGGAGAGAGAAAAGTAGTGTAATGTTTGTATTTATGGCAAAAAAGACTGTCTGCAGTGGTCTTTAATGTGAACTGTTGACTAGAGGGAAGTTAGCAGCATCCACTAGGCACGCTAAGGAATTGGTTGGCATTCTTGTAGCTTAAA
>NW_013796469.1:0-720 GCF_000517525.1 Limulus polyphemus | reverse complement strand
GACACAGGATGGACATTATGTTTGAAGATCTCTGTTTAATCTCGACACTGGATGCACATTATGTTTGAAGATCTCTGTTTAATCTCGACACTGGATGCACATTATGTTTGAAGATTCCTGTTTAATCTCGACACAGGATGGACAAGTCAATCCTTTAGTGTGAATGATGGGTGCTAGGGTGCTAATGACCGACTACTTAAAAATTATGGACGATGGCAGATAGCTTTAGTAAATAAACACGAAATGAAAAACTTTACATCAAAACTGCTATGTCTTCATCCAAACATTTGGTTCGCAAGTCGTTAAGTTTATGTCCTGTTTTACCATTATCGTTAAGTTTATGTTCTATTTTACTACTATCGTTAAGTTTATGTTCTGTTTTACTATTATCGTTAAGTTTATACCCTGTTTTACTATTATCGTTAAGTTTATACACTGTTTTACCATTATCGTTAAGTTTATACCCTGTTTCACCATTATCGTTAAGTTTATACCCTGTTTTACCATTATCGTTAAGTTTATACCCTGTTTTACTATTATCGTTAAGTTTATGTTCTATTTTACTATTATCGTTAATTTTATGTCCTGTTTTACTATTATTGTTAAGTTTATGTCCTGTTTTACCATTATCGTTAAGTTTATGTTCTGTTTTACTATTATCGTTAAGTTTATACCCTGTTTTACTATTATCGTTAAGTTTATACCCTGTTTTACTATTAT
>NW_013796468.1:0-617 GCF_000517525.1 Limulus polyphemus | reverse complement strand
CTGAACAATTCACTTACTACATATTTAGATGAATTTATACAGTAATGAAGAAATAATGAACAGCAATAACACGTAATTGTTACTACTCTGAACAATTCACTTACTACATATTTAGATGAATTTATACAGTAGTGAAGAAATAATGAACAGCAATAACACGTAACTGTTACTACTCTGAACAATTCACTTACTACATATTTTCTTCTCGCAAAAATATATGTTTATACGATTGTTTTTCCTACTGAAAATAAAATCGACAGAGTTCTTTCACTAGCTTACCCATCTATCTCACAGCATATTCTTGTATGGTTACAGCATGGTTTTATTTCGCTACAACCTAATCACCTGTTTTAAATATAAAGATTCTTTCGACACACACAGTTGAATATACTTTACCCTGAGAGGTTTGTTTTAATTTTTGGTATATAGGTCATACTTCATTTACTAAGACTTTCACTTTTATCAAAATTTACTCGAGCAGTTTAAAATTACATTTTTTGACATATTAATGGAACTCTTATGAGATCATATCTACATGTCGTAACACATTAGAATCACAAAGTTGCGGCGGAGAACCATCAATGTTACGATATACTAATAACAAATTACTATAATAT
>NW_013796467.1:0-574 GCF_000517525.1 Limulus polyphemus | reverse complement strand
ATCATGACGTCTTATTACAAAATAAACCCCACCTTTCGGATTACGTTTACTCTGAATGAGCGAAAGTTCTATTTTATTTAGCTTTTGACGCGACATGATCCTTTTTCGTTACTGTTATAATGTCTCAGTTTTTAATTTTCTACCGAAATAAACAGTAGCCGTTATTCTTCTATTAACTGTGCTTCAAAAAAGTACTGTTTTTCAAGTTTCAAAAAATTGATATTTTCGCCGAAAATTCCTTCGTTTTTTGCTAAAATTTTGAAAAAAATTATTTTTCTTCATATTTCAATACAAAGATGCCCTTGATGGGCACTATTCAGAATGGACATCCTTTCATCGAAATTCCCAATATTTATTCCACAATCTTATATCAAAATAGGCGAGCTTCGATTTTTCTTTTTTCCTTCAGGTATAATAAACAAAAGAAGGGCTTTAAATATAATATTATTCAACCCAAATCACCCCCATGTTACAGATCATGACGTCTATTACAAAATAAACCCCACCTTTCGGTTTATGTTTACTCTGAATGAACAAAAGTTCTATTTTTTAAGCTTTTGACGTCGACATGATA
>NW_013796466.1:0-575 GCF_000517525.1 Limulus polyphemus | reverse complement strand
CGAAACGTTGTGCATTTGCTGTTATATTAAAGTTTTTCTTCATTACCCATTGAAGCCGTCTCCAAGCATTATTAGTCTCAAAGTGGGTTCCTCGTCATCGAATTTAAATGTGATAGTAATACTATCTAGCTCTAAACGGCGCAAAAAGAACGTATATCATGCCAGTTCACTAACTTAACGTGTTAACATAACACTGTTTCAAAATATATTTTAGTTTTGAAATATATAACATGATAAAATAAAAAAACTAGATTATTTGTTATAGACTAGACTGTTACCATTCGTTGTATAATGAAATCTCATACATTTAACATGTTAAAAAAATTATTATAAGCTCATAGTTGTAATGTATTGTTGTTTTGTATTTATAAACTAAGTTCACGTGTGTATGGGTGTGCACGTGGGTTAAGAGAAGGCTGGCTACGTTTGTAATTCCTAACTGTTTAACGATACTGACTGGAGTATATAACATGTTTTTTATTTTAAAGTACAAGAATTGTTCACTATCATTTAAAAATACGTATTATTAATAGAATATTACTGAAATAACTTTAATTCTAAATATTCTAATTTCC
>NW_013796465.1:0-808 GCF_000517525.1 Limulus polyphemus | reverse complement strand
TCACGTGGACACAGCTTTGTTCTAACAAACAAACAAACATACACTTTAAGTACAAATGTTTAAAATAAAGTTTATAGACAGTCTGAGTGGGTAACGAAGAAAACTATTATAAGTGTAACACATTATAAAACATCGGAACGCTGTACATTATTTATTGTGCTAAAGTAATGTTTTATTTTTGTTTTTGAATTTCGCGCAAAGCTGCACGAGGGCTATCTGCGCTAGCCGTCCCTAATTTAGCAGTGTAAGACTAGAGGGAAGGCAGCTAGTCATCACCGCCCACCGCCAACTCTTGTACCAACGAATAGTGGGATCGACCGTCACATGATAACGCCCCCACGGCTGAAAGGACAAGGATGTTTGGTGTGACGGGGATTCGAACCCGCGACCCTCAGATTGCGAGTCGAGCGCCCTAACCACCTGGCCATGCCGGGCACGTTAAAGTAATGTCTTCTTCTTCTTCGCCTACTAAAGCTGTACTTATACTTACTTAGTGGGTTCCTCAAACATGTTGAATATGATCTTGATAATGAACGGAGTAAAGAGACTGCTTTCTCGATACGTTCCACACAAAATTGACGATACGAATAATTTTATGGTAGACATATATATATATATATATAGTAGACTGCAACCGAAATTTCGATTATTGCAACCTAAAACACACAAATCTGAAAATTAATTCGGAGTTAAATTAACTCAATCGTTAAGACACATCAACATTTTGTTACCTTAAACGGACTTACAACGCCAGAATCCGGGTTTCGATACCCGTGGAGGGCAGAGCCCATTGTGTAGCTTTGTGCTT
>NW_013796464.1:0-946 GCF_000517525.1 Limulus polyphemus | reverse complement strand
AGTATTATTATATAATTATCATTAGAGCTAGCTCAACGGATTACCAAAACAATTCCTGTAAATTTCAAAAGACTCAGAAGCTCAAATACTTTCAAATAGTTGGCTCCTGAAGAAGAAAAATCAGCTTTTAGACAATACATGAGCTTCTGGGTTTTTTGAAATTTACTATTATTAGGATGATAACAATGTTGTTACCTAATCTGTAGATTAATATAATTTGATGAAACACAATCTCTTAAAGAAACAGTCTTGTTTACTAGTTTGTTGAATCACAATTCCCACATAATTGTTCAAAAATAATGAAAATGATGCATACTTAATTTAAACCTCTTATTTATATTGAAGTGCTTTGTAAAGTAACATTGTATCTTCTTGGGAATCTTCAGTGCATGGGAAACTACCTGATGTCTTTTTTTGACAATATTTTAGTCTTTTTGCGACCAGAAGAGTGCCTCAGCATAGAGACCACAGTGTTATCAAAACTTGTCAGATATAAGATCCCTTTTTTTAGACACCCAAAACACTATCTAAACCTACATTTTTTTCCTACTGTACACAATCTGGATCATCTTCACTGATCAGAAAATCTTGCTTGTAACTTATGCAAATGACTTAATATTTCCAGATTCACATTCATTTCTATATTTACAATCACTGTGATTCATAAACTCTAGGCCTGGCATGGCCAGGTAGATAGGGCACTTGACTCGCAATCACGAATCCCCGTCCCGCCAAACATGCTTGCCCTTTAAGCTGTGGGGGTGTTATAATGTGATGATCAATCCAACTATTCATTGGTAAAAGAGTAGGCTAAGAGTTGGCGGTGAGTGGTGATGACTAGCTGCCTTCCCTCTAGTCTTGCACTGCTAAATTAGGGACGGCTAGTGCAGATAGCTTTCGTGTAGCTTTGTGCAAAATTCAAAACAAACAATCATAAACACTAGTA
>NW_013796463.1:0-214 GCF_000517525.1 Limulus polyphemus | reverse complement strand
GTTAACACTATGTAACGGTACACTACAACCATAGTTAACACTATGTAACGGTACACTACAACCATAGTTAACACTATGTAACGGCACACTACAACTGTAGTTAACACTATGTAACGGTACACTACAACCATAGTTAACATTATGTAACGGTACACTACAACTATAGTTAACACTATGTAAAGGTACACTACAACTACAGTTAACACTGTGTAAT
>NW_013796462.1:0-573 GCF_000517525.1 Limulus polyphemus | reverse complement strand
ACACTGGCTATATATTGTGATTGACATCTTGTTATATCTCCTTGTTTGCCTTCATACGTAAAAGGTCTATTATCTTGGGGATAAAATCCCGAGTTGTATACACAAAAACAGTACTTTATTAAGTAAGTTTTAAAACGACGTGTAGGTAGGTCACAATAAAATGTGGGTTGCACAATTTATTTTTAACCACGAACTTCCCAATCTAAAGGTCGCGGGTTCGAATCCCCGTCACACCAAACATTCTCGCCCCTTTCAGCCGTGGGGACGTTATAATGTGACGATCAATCCCACTATTCGTTGGTAAAAGGGTAGCTTAAGAGTTGGCGATGACTAGCTGCCTTCCCTCTTGTCTTACATTGCTAAATTAGGAACGGCTAGCGCAGATAGCCCTCGTGTAGCTTTGCGCGAAATTAAAAACAAACAAACTTCCCAGTTTCACATTTTGGTATTTATTAGGCATGATCAAATCACGCGAAACTTAAAATAATGTTTGTTAGAGCTTGCTTTGGACACGTTACTGGATTATGTAGTCTGAGTTGTCGAATTGAGTAAAAAGTCCACCCATGGTCGTCT
>NW_013796461.1:0-575 GCF_000517525.1 Limulus polyphemus | reverse complement strand
TTTTTTTTAACAACCAGATTAATTGATTAATATTTTTCTTTAAGAATAACAAGTAACAATTTTGTAAATTTAGAAATATATGAAGTTATAAGAATGCAGTTGCCCATGTGACAAAATTAGTTAACTGTCTGGCCATAAGGTGGCTGGTATAAGTTTCAGTTGAATAATAGATTTAATGATAATATATGGGTATTATTCTAACAAATTGCAAAAGATTCAGTTATATTAAAAATTACTGCAAATGGTCTTTTAGAAATATTCAGTTCAAATAAACTTTCATCAGTCTTTATACATTTTCAAAGTACAGTTGCTAAATATAACGATAATTAAACAAATAAAATACTAAACAGTAATCATGGGGAGAAACTACAGCAAGAAAACACAACAAAAAGAAAAAAAACGAAAAATCAGCATTTCCCACCCACTTTTTAGAGCACAAAGAAGAATATATTAACCAAACTGTTTACAATGTATATTTGAACATTGTTGTAATTCTACTCATTGAAAAGTTGTCTATATGCTCTTAGGAAATAAATTGTCTCCACTATATGAATAACATTCCAACAGGAGGCTAA
>NW_013796460.1:0-574 GCF_000517525.1 Limulus polyphemus | reverse complement strand
GGGGTCTTTACGACCTTGTGATGTATTGCAAAATGACATGCTGTTGTAATTATAACAGTATTTTATAAAACAAGTGAATACACCTGGTCTTTATGACCTTATGATGTGTTGATGTTTGGCATGCGGTTGTAATTATAACTGTATTTTATATAACAAGTGAATACACGGGGTTTTTATGACCTTATGATGTATTGAACTTTGGCATGATGTTTTAATTATTACAGTAATTTGTATAACAAGTGAATACACGGGGTCTTCATGACCTTATGATATATTGTACAATGACATGCTGTTGTAATTATAACTGTATTTTATATAACAAGTAAATACACGGAGTCTTTATTAACTTATTATGTATTGTACTTTGGCATGCTGTTGCAATTATAACAGTATTTTATAAAACAAGTGAATACACCTGGTCTTTATGACCTTATGATGTGTTGAAGTTTGGCATGCGGTTGTAATTATAACTGTATTTTATATGACAAGTGAATACACGGGGTCTTTATGACCTTATGATGTATTGAAGTTTGGCATCCTATTGTAATTATAACTGTATTTTCTATTACAAAGG
>NW_013796459.1:0-575 GCF_000517525.1 Limulus polyphemus | reverse complement strand
ACCAACACATATTGTGTGAAGCACAATTAGCATACAAAGCATGCTAAAGCTACGGGGTCTGAGGGCATGCCCCCTCAGAAAATTTGTAAGAAATAGGTGCCATGAGATTAAATGTAGAAGAAATTTTGCATGAAATATAGCTGTTCACATAAACATCCAGTGAAAAGACAACAAATCATCATTCCGTTGTAACATTGCATGGGGAGCTAGACTTAAATTAGCATAAATATATATGTTTTATTAAAGTACTGTACTATCTACATGCAGAGTAGTTATTAATTGTTAAATCATATTACTCATTTAAACAACTATGTACAACAATAGTATATTAGCTATTTCAATCATTGGTTATCATATGCGTACATGTATGCACTAGTGAAATAACATGTTAGCGTGGTCTATTTGTCTGTGGTGCCTTTCCATAAATAACTTACATACAGTTTCACTATTGATAACAGTGTCATAATGATTATGTATTAAAGCTAAAGCACTCAGTCTTTCTTCTGTTTGTGTGCACCTCAGTTAATTATTCAACTGGTGGAGAGCAGATGCCAAATGTTCACATGAACATGAAC
>NW_013796458.1:0-724 GCF_000517525.1 Limulus polyphemus | reverse complement strand
GTCCAACTGACCATGTGTTGCACATGTACCCACACAAGCCTCCTATACGTATTGTCATTCATACTCGTAGTTTGTATCGACCTGGAGAGAGACAAAGCTGACCTTGTTTTATTTATTGTTATTGTATGTCCAACTGACCAAAACTTCCATAATAGTTATTATGTTCTGTTTAATTTGATGATTTTCTCATGGCCTTCCATATTTCCTAGACTCGATTGGTCCTGTCTGTTTGATGTTAGCTTTAGGCCTATATGTGAGTAATCAAAAGGGGGTCAGTATTCAACTGTGACAATTAACGATGAAAATTCTGAGTTTGACTTTGTAAATTTGACTGTTTTAGATACTACCAAAGGTTCGTTGGTAAGAGGTTGAGACAGCCTTGTTAGTTTTATTGTCATACCCATCTATACTAGAAACTCACTAAATATTCATGTTTTCAGCATTCCTATTCATTATGAATTCCCACCCACCCACATGTACGCAAACAAACATCACTCAATACAGTGTGTGGTAATGTAACTGAGCTATATACACTGTAACTGTGTCACCACACGTAGCCATTCACTCTCAGTATAAAGTTTACGTGCATATAGCAGCAAAGAGGCATAGCTAGTCCACGATAGAAGGTTTAGTGACTAAAACAACATTACTAGCTAATAACAAAAGTGAACTTTTCCTAATGTTTTCAGCTTCTTTTGGTGGATTGTATCAACATTTATCTTGT
>NW_013796457.1:0-574 GCF_000517525.1 Limulus polyphemus | reverse complement strand
GGTGGGACATTAACATCTCATGGATAAGCCCCCCTCAGTGGCACAGCGGTATGTCTTCGGACTTACGACGCTAGAAACCGGGTTTCGATACCTGTGGTGGGCAGATAGCCCATTGTGTAGCTGTCGAGTCAAATGTCGAGTACGAGAAAAAGGAAACCTAAACTGTTGTAACTTGACACAGAAATTATCTCCAGTTTATTGTTCCAGGTTTCCACTTAATTGCTCTAGATACCATTGTTTGAAAGTTAAAAGAGTATGACAGATGAAATCGCACGTATGAAATCAATATATATATAATACTAATTAAACTTATGATAACATTTTACTGATCATACGATGGCACTGCATTTAAATCACACGCTTATTTTCAACAGAATGTATTTTAGGGGGGAGGGATGGAAAAAAAAATATGTATAAAAAATGAGGTAAATTAAATTATTTTGTAAAAAAATTATATTCTGTGGGTTATGAATTTCACAAAGTGTAAAGTAAGCATAATAATAATCCCTGTAGACCCCCACTGGAGCATAGGGCCCCAACAACACCTCGCCGACGGAAGTTGTTGTTGCAGTAA
>NW_013796456.1:0-572 GCF_000517525.1 Limulus polyphemus | reverse complement strand
AATGGAAAGAGGTGGGCAGGGGGGGGGGGCACTGTGCTTGATTTATTACATGAGCAATATCTTAGCAAATAGAAAAGATAAGACCTTCTTATTTTATATTCTAGTTTGTCAATATCTGTAATTTGAGTTTCTAATTCATATGAAACTGTAGACTTAGTATTTTGACTTCACAAACATCTATTTTTAACCAGTGCTGCATTCAACATACCACGTGAAACACAAAACCGATGTTTAACGTTTTTTTTAAATATTTACTTTTAAATTAAGAAATTTAGTAATGTATAGATCTAAAATTTGAATGGGAGTCAACAAACAAAATGACATGGCCTTTCACCAATGACCCGTCTCAAAAGGGTTAAGAACAATCCTCTCCCATGTTGTTAGTGTCCAAGTTCTTATGGGTGTTAAGCACCATCCTCCCCCATGATGCTAGTGTCCAAGTTCTTATGGGAGTTAAGAACCATCCTCCCCAATGTTGTTAGTGTCCAAGTTCTTATGGGTGTTAAGCACCATCCTCCCCCAATGTTGTTAGTGTCCAAGTTCTTATGGGTGTTAAGCACCATCCTCCCCAA
>NW_013796455.1:0-575 GCF_000517525.1 Limulus polyphemus | reverse complement strand
TAACACCTCTCTATACAATACTATTAACATTCTCTAATTCAGTTTAAAGTACTCTTTCCAGTTTCTATCCTTGGTCTCTACAAACTACTATTATCTTAATCTAATGCAAGAGGCGAGATGGAAAGGCCGTCTTCTTTAACCACTTTTGGCTTGAAACATAAATCACTGCCAAGGAAACAAAATAAATAAAGATTACATAAGCGGTCCATAATTGAACAGCAAAATGTTCTCTTAGTTTTAAGTTGTTGTCAAGTCTAGGCATTCTTATCATCACTGTGTTCAACAAGCCTAGGCAGCTCCATAAATTTCTGAAAACCTTTGTTACGTCTCCGTTTGTTAATTGATTTCCCGTAAATTCGTTCCGACGAAGCTTTAGCGACACAAGTCCTTTCTTAAATAAAACTGGTTTATTCTTTCTGAATATAACTTTACGATACACTTAATTTCAACAATCGCGCTAAAACAAACGCTCTAACAACGAACGCTAACTTCAACAATACTCTCTCACTGCAGATTAATTACTTACTACCTACACTTTGTTCCGTCACGTTGTGGCCATCTTATATATAACCAGC
>NW_013796454.1:0-575 GCF_000517525.1 Limulus polyphemus | reverse complement strand
TATATATATATATATATATAAATTACATTTTTTATAACACACAGTGTGAGGAGAGGGAAAAAACACGTCTTATATATCTCAGAGAGTACACTATCACTCTTTATGGAGGAATGCAATAAAAAGAGGTTGTTATTATTGCAATAAAACATAAACTCAGATGAAGTTTGTACCACAACAGCCATCATAAGGCTGATATAAAGAGCCGTTTCTTGAGTTATATCCACTTCGTACTTTGACCCGTGACCTTACAATTTCATCCCGTAAGACATTTCTACGACCAATGACCGTCAATTAATTAAATAACATGAAACAGTGTGGAAGAGCATAAAGAGGCAGGTATTGAAAGCGGGTAACAGAAAGCACCCATATCGCCACTAATTTAGCCAGTACCTCTTCGTACAATGTCACCCTGACCATCGCACAGTGTATACCATGTTTTAAGTATATACATATTGAGTTCTTACAGCTTATACAAAACTTTTGGTGAGATAATAATGAATACTGTAATGATGTGTTAATAAATAAATTGTGTGAAAGTTAGGTATTTTGCGTTTATTATCATAGTATCCACCTCC
>NW_013796453.1:0-574 GCF_000517525.1 Limulus polyphemus | reverse complement strand
ATCAGTTTGTAGATGCCTTGGACAGTCCACAACTGAAGATACAAGTAAAGCAAGCACACCCCTCTAATATACAAGATGCAATGGCCAGAGCTCTTGAATTTGCATCCTACGTTAAGTCCAGCACAGAGATACCTAGGTTGGTACAATCATCAGGATTCAAGGCCAGAAAAGGGCAGCTTTCAGAGAATTTTGAGGGACTTTGCTGGCATTGTAATAAGCCTGGGCACAAGAGAGCTCAATGCTGGAAATTTCAACACAGGGAAGATGCCACAGCAGGAAAGGCTGCTACCCAGAAGAGTTGGTGGAACTGTGGAGAGCAAGGACATATGAGGAGCCAGTGTAAGAAGAATACTACCAATAATTCAGCTTCGAGAAACCAGTAGTGGTTGGTGCTGAGGGACGCCCACCAACCCCATTGTGAAAGTCCCAACAGCTAAGTGTAAAATGCCAAGCACACATAGTGTCTATGTGACAGGGAAGCTGGATGGCCAAAAGTTCGACTTCGTCATAGATTCTGCCTCTCAGCAAACCTTTGTGAGTATCAAGGTGCTGGATCACAAAGGAGTAGCAGAAG
>NW_013796452.1:0-572 GCF_000517525.1 Limulus polyphemus | reverse complement strand
AGCGTGTGTTTAAGCTAATTTGACTGTGGAAATTAAGTGTATTGCAAAGTTGAATTGAGAAAGAATAAACTAGTTTTATTTAAGAAAAGACTTGTATCGCTGAAGTTCTTCGGAAATAATTTTTACGAGTAATTAACAAACGAACAGAGGCGTAACAGTATGTTAGTTTATGTTGTAGCCCACCTGTGGCTCAGTGACGTAACCACAAAAGATTGGGGATGAGCGCATAAAAAGAATAATTCTGCTCTTTACATTTATTCTCCTTGTCGGAATTTCTTACGTTTATAAGACACTTCAAGCCGTTCTTGGCTCGCCCCTCCCCGCAATTCCGGGAGCATGCTTACGCCACTGGAAGGCTTATAACGCTGATATCTGCGTTTCGATACCCGTGATGGACATAGCATAGATAGTCCATTATATATTTTTCTGCTTAACAACAAACAAACCTGCTTTCTAGTAAGTTCATTGTTCGTATCCCTTACAATTTGTATTTTTCCAAACAAGTTCTTAAAGAACAGTCTACTAGGGCGGCGTATTCCGCTAACCGTTGGTTAGACGTACACCAGCATATA
>NW_013796451.1:0-574 GCF_000517525.1 Limulus polyphemus | reverse complement strand
GATCAAAACATAACCTCTCAGGTCAGAATGTACATTATCAAAACATAACCTCTCAGGTCAGATTTTACATGATCAAAACATAACCTCTCAGGTCAGATTTTACAGTAGGGATTAACGTAACTAAATATTTTCAGTTTGTTTACTTTTATCAATAGTTAACAGTAGCATATATGACTGAAAAATTTGTTTGTGATTTTACGTCGTGCCTGGAGTTAAGATTATCGTGTTTGTTATTAATGACGTTAAGCAAGTACAAAACATCAGTTACAAGTCACGCACAACGTATGGGGTCAAGTTTTAATTTGATTCAGTTAGTTCTTCAAAGCAGTACTGCGATACTAAACAAGACAACGAATGCATTCAGTACAATATTTCAAACTTTTAAGCCTTGTAATAACACCTGTGTCTACATCATTTTGTATTAAACATGCTTTATATGGTTCCAAAAATTGCAACGCAATTTACGCTTTTCTCATTTTAGTCTAAATTAAATATTCATTCATATATTACAATAAAATTAAAATAAAATTAACGCCAACGTAAAATTGTTCATCCTTTTTCGGTGCTGATATAG
>NW_013796450.1:0-576 GCF_000517525.1 Limulus polyphemus | reverse complement strand
CGCTGATTAAGTCGATGGTTAATGTAGCCTCCTTGTGTAAAAGACAATAAATCGTCCTTTAATGTATCTAATTCGCTTTTAAATTTACTAATGTTTTCCGTTTGTACTTCTTGTTTCCTTTCTTGTTCCAGTTGCCACTGCTGTAGTCTCTCTTCTTGTTTCTTTTCTTTTTCCTCCAACAACTGCTGTAATTTCTCTTGTTTATTTTCTTTCTCCTCCAACCACTGCTGTAATCTCTCTTCTTGTTTATTTTGCTGTTCGAGCTGCCACTGTTGCAGGTGTTCTTGCAAATGCTGTAATCTCTCTTCTTGTTTCTTTTCTTGTTTATTTTCTCGTTCTTCTTGTTTCTTTTGCTGCTCTTGTATTGCTGCCATCAAGTCTCCTAAGCTGTAGTTTGATTTTCCGCCTCTCGTTTCCATTTTTTTTGTCCCACTCTCTGACACCAATTTGTTACGCCTCCAGTTGTTAGTTAGTTTTCCGTAAATTCTTTCCGACTAAACTTTAGCGACACAAGTCCTTTCTTAAATAAAACTGGTTTATTGTTTTCGAATACAACTTTACCATACACTTAATTTC
>NW_013796449.1:0-574 GCF_000517525.1 Limulus polyphemus | reverse complement strand
TTAGGATTTAGCTGCGGGGACTGGAAGGGGTTTCCCGTTGTCTGAGGCTGATTAGGTCTATGGCTAATATACCCTCCTTGTGTAAAAGATAGTAAATCATCCTTTAATGTATTTAATTCACTTTGAAATTTACTAATGTGTGTGTACTGGCTTTCTTTCAAATGTTGGAGTCTTTCTTCCTGTTTCTTTTCTCGTTATTCTTGTTTCATTTCTTGTTCCAGTCGCCACTGGTGCTGGTTTTCCTGCCACTGCTCTAATCTCTCTTCTTGTTTATTTTATTTCTCCTCCAACCACTGATGTAGTCTCTCTTCTTGTTTCTTTTATTTCTTCTCCAACCACTGCTGTAGTCGCTCTTCTTGTTTCTTTTGCTGCTCTTGTATTGCTGCCATCAAGTCTGGTAAGCTGTAGCTTGATTTGCCACCTCTCGTTTCCATGTTCTTCTTTTTTTTTCCATCCCACTTCTGACACCAATTTGTTACGTATCTGCTTGTTTGATAATTTCCCGTATAAATTCTTCCCGAGGAACTTCAGCGATACAAGTCCTTTCTTTAAATAAAACTAGTTTATTTTTTTC
>NW_013796448.1:0-575 GCF_000517525.1 Limulus polyphemus | reverse complement strand
CATGATAGTTGGTCAAGCAGATGGTGGAATAAGTCAGCGGCATATTTCGCAGAATTTGGGAATCCCGCTTTCGACAGTCAACAGAATCATCGTGCAGTTCAGGAAACACGGCAAGGAAACAACTGAGCAGCGTCCGGGCCGTCCGGGTCCATCGGAGAGAACAAAAAGGGCTGTCAAGAGGAGCATCAAAATGGATCCCAGATTAACGACTGCAGAAGTGGCCAAAGTTGGTGGGATGAACCCGAAATCTGTTCAACGGATTCTCCACAGATTGGATTATCATTGCAGAGCAGCTAGACGGAAGCCCTTATTAAGACCTGCCAACATAGTCAGACGAAAGAAGTGGGCAAGTGATATGATGACCAAGCCTCTGGACTTTTGGAAGACCGTATTGTTCTCAGACGAATCAAGATTTGCTCAATTTTCGGACAGTGGAAGGATATGGGTTTGGAGAATGCCTGACCAAGAGTTTTGTCTCAACAGATTGCAGCCAACTGTGAAGCATGGTGTTTTCAGCGTGATGGTTTGGGGAACTGTTTGGGTTGGTGGGAGATCGAGCTTCGTGAAGTACGTTA
>NW_013796447.1:0-575 GCF_000517525.1 Limulus polyphemus | reverse complement strand
ACACTGATTATAGCGAACTACTAATAGACACTCTTTTCGGCGCGTCGCGTTGGTTATATTTATAGCCGTGGGAAGGTTTTCTAGAAAATTCAGTCTTACGTAACAATACTGATTAAAGCGTTTACGTACGCACGTATACTTTTCATTCTTACTCTCGAGAATATTCTACAACTTTGGAGAATAGGTGGGAGTTTCGCAATACATATCTAACTCTATAAGCTATACATGTTTTTAAACTTAATCTTATCAACGTTGATACCAAAATAAATATATATATATAACAAAAAATTCGTTACAATACAAACAATAATACAATTTACAATAACAGTTATTACAAACAATTATTTATAAACAAAAGTTTCACAAATTTACAAGCAATATAAAGTCTTCTTTCTAGTCTGGAACTTCTTCAATATCTTATTGAGGGTTCACGATGAGCGAGTTAATTGCGAGTTGATGTAGATATAATTTACTTAACAGGGAGCTAGCTAGCTTTGTCCTTCATTATTTACCAGCCACACACGTCGAGTTTTCCACGATGAATTTATATAATGTTTTCGTAAAAATACTAATGT
>NW_013796446.1:0-1460 GCF_000517525.1 Limulus polyphemus | reverse complement strand
TGTACTTTGATTCCAATAAAAAACAAAGCCGGGTTTTAAGACACATCATCTACAGACACATTGTCTCTCTCATTCCACGTGGCTGAACGACACTGCTTAATTAACCGTAACAAAGTATATGACGACAAGGACGAGATTGTCGTTACATATTCGTTCCAAACGTAACAGTTTCGGTTCATAAGTCTGTCTGTCGTTAGGTAAATATTGTGTTAATAGCTGCACACGGTTTGAGGCTCTGCGAGGAGTGTTTATTTAACGAAACGTCCAGTTTCGGTTGATAAGTCTGTCTGTCGTTAGGTAAATATTGTATTAGTAGCTGCACACGGAGTTAAATATCAGTTTGTAATGTTTTTCTGTTAGATAAATATAGTTGGGTTTCTGATACATACATTTGACTCGATTTGCAAATATAATAATAAACGTATCGGTTTGTTTGTTTGTAGTTAAGCAAACGTACCCACCATGGGTATCGAAACGCGGTTTATAGCATTATAAGCCTTTAGCCTTACCATTGAGACACCGGTACAGAAAATTGTTTTTTTGCATATTTTTTCCTCAGGAGAATCAGTCAATGTCATTATAATGTTTGTACTGGGCTCAGAAGAGTGGATATTTTACATTCGTAGTCTGTAAATAATGATCAATTTTTAATCCACTCGTTTTTAAATCGAACGTCCAGAATAAACCTAAAACTACGACATATAAGATCAACAAAAACGCCGTGGAATGAGAGAGACAATGTGTCTGTATATGATGTGTCTTAAAACCCGGCTTTGGTTTTTATTGGAATCAAAGTACAAAATAAGGAAAGAATTACAAGAAAAAGATGTCACATGCTAGACCTCTCCCTCCACCTGGTGGTTCCTACTCGACTTCTCCCTCCACCCGCATGTGCGAACGTGTAGCATCAAAACAAAGTCTTCGGCTCTCTCGCAAATCTTCTATCGGCAAGTGGTGAGAAGTAAGAAACAGAGAATGCCGTAAATATTATAGGAACCAGCAACAAAAGCAAAACTTATCTCTAAAATTCGTTGACAAAATTTTTTTTGGTTTCCTAACATAAGGTAATACATATATTTAGACTGAAGACGTGAAAAATACTTAAGATCTTTAGCATAACTCTACAGAACGAATCATTTCTCCTGCTACATTTATATGCAGGTATGAGTTTAGTATATATATATATATATATGGAAGAAACAGAAAAAAAAAGGTCACTTAAAGTCACGAAAAGCTTTATAATTTAAAGCTCATTTATAAGTCTTAGAAATAACGTCAAAGATTTGCCGTTCTCGTGGTTAACGCTAGTCTCCAATCCAATATACCATATGGTCGTGGTTCTTACTTGACTCACTATATGATAAGAATATATATATATAAACAGATGAATGTTTGATATTTAAAACACGGATATTACTATGTAGAGAGTTACAGAGCCTCTAAAACATGGATATTACTAT
>NW_013796445.1:0-750 GCF_000517525.1 Limulus polyphemus | reverse complement strand
GATTAAAGTCACCTGAACGAAATTTGCTGAACCATCGTTGACACTTACGAACGTTCAAAACATTTCCATAAACTGCTTTGATATTCTTTGTGGCTACAGTGGCGTTGTTTCCCTTCTTATATTCAAATAGCATAACATGCCGAATGTGTGTCTCGTCGTATGCCATCACAATGGAGGATTAGAGGCTACACTAACGTGACGTTTAAGCGGTTTGTTTAATTATTATACGTGATGTACATTTTTTTGGGGGGTTGTTAATGAAAGTGTTCCAAAACGCCACATTAATTTCTTGACGCACTAATATTATTGCGTTATTCCCTATAAGTATTGGAAATAATTGTTCTGCATTTATTAAGTAATCTGTGTTGTTTCACAATACATTTCTAAACATAATTTACTAGGAAAAATCCTAATACTTTACTTATAAATTTAAAAATTATAATAATGGTAACTTGAACCTTTCAGTGCGTAAGTATATACGTAATTAGTTGCGCTGAAATATATAATAGTAAACTTGGACCTTTCAGGGCGTAACTATATACGTAATTAGTTGCGATGAAATATATAATAGTAAGTTGAGCCTTTAAGGGCGTAAGTATATACTTAATTAGTTGCAATGAAATATATAATAGTAGCTTGAACCTTTCAGGGCGTAACTATATACGTAATTAGTTGTGATGAAATATATAATAATAACTTGAACCTTTAAGGGCGTAAGTATATACGTAATTGGTTGCGCTGAAATATATG
>NW_013796444.1:0-574 GCF_000517525.1 Limulus polyphemus | reverse complement strand
GAAGAAGAGAGATTACAGCAGTTGTTGGAGGAAAAAGAAAAGAAACAAGAAGAACGAGAAAATAAACAAGAAGAGAGACTACAGCAGTGGTTGGAGGAGAAAGAAAATAAACAAGAATAAAGTCTCCAACAATTGAGAGAAAGCCAGAGTACACAAATGGAAAACATTAGTAAATTTCAAAGCGAATTAAATACATTAAAGAATGATTTACTGTCTTCTACAAAAGGAGGATATATTAGCCATCGACTTAATCAGCCCCAGACAAAGGCAAGCCCCTTCCAGATCCCGCAGCTAAACCCTAATGCAGACATCTTCAGTCCTGTCAGAAATCACATTCCAGACACGAGTGTCAGCAATAGGGGTGATCTAGTACGAAGGAAGCCACAGAAATTCGATGGGAAGGCACCGTGGGAAGCATATAGAGCACAATTTAAGCTACTAACAGAAATGAATTGATGGACAGAGGAGCAGAAAGCAGTATATCTGGCAACAAGCCTGAAGGGACAACCACTGGAAATGCTTGGACAGTTGTCAGCAGACGACAGGCACAACTATAGAGCACTGGTAACTGCTC
>NW_013796443.1:0-572 GCF_000517525.1 Limulus polyphemus | reverse complement strand
AATTCCAACAAACAAACAAACTAATACAATGTATGGTTTCATCTTCCGTTCGTCTTCAATGGCCAACAAGCACTCGACATGATGCCATTTCTATGAGTGTAAATTAAGTTGTTTGACTTTGATGCTTGTTGAATTATTATGCTTACATTAGAGAAATAAAACCCAAAACCTGAAGTATACAAGTTTTGTATTTAGGAGAGATCACGTGACGTTACCGTATTTTTCGGTGTATAAGACGCACTTTTTACTCCAAAATTTGATGTCAAAATCTGCTTGCGTCCTATACACCGAAGGTATGAATAATATATATATATGTATATATACGATATACACAAGCCATGCGTAAATATATTTAAATAGGCATGCATAGATTAGTTCAATTGAATGTGTTATTTATAACAATGGTAGTTTTTTTTATTTAAAAACATAACTATTTATAATGCTCCCTAAATAATAAAAAAATAAATTACAGTGAAAGCAATGAAGATTTTGTAGGTTTTGAACCATAGTAATATTAGTAAACCTTTTTTTGGTTTACGTATTTTCTTATTTTGATGTTTTGAGCTCTTTTG
>NW_013796442.1:0-575 GCF_000517525.1 Limulus polyphemus | reverse complement strand
TTTGGGCATCGTGAGAATCATCTCGTCAATTTTAGACTGTGGGATTTTCGCCCACTCTTGCTTCAAATCTTAGAGTAGATCGCTCTTCGAAGTTGGTTTTTTTGTTTTTTCTTGACTTGCCGGTCGAGTATGGCCCAGAGGATTTCGACGGGGTTCATGTCAGGAGATTGGCTCGGCCAGGACAACTTCTGGATATCATTTTCTTCCTGCCACTTTTGGGTGTTTCTAGCAGTGTGACAAGGTGCTCCATATTCCTGGAACAACGTTGTGTTCTTGTCCACGAAATCCGAAGAATAAAGTGGCAAGAGTCCTTCCTCCAATATTTCGACGTATTTCGCAAAATTTGTGTTGCCAACGCACTTCACTAAGCTCGATCTCCCACCAACCCAAACAGCTCCCCAAACCATCACGCTGAAACTACCATGCTTCACAGTTGGCTGCAATCTGTTGAGCCAAAACTCTTGGTGAGGCGTTCTCCAGATCCATATCCTTCCACTGACCGAAAATTGAACGAATCTTGATTCCTTTGAGAAAAATACGGTCTTCCAAAAGTCCAGAGGCTTGGTCATCATATC
>NW_013796441.1:0-715 GCF_000517525.1 Limulus polyphemus | reverse complement strand
GTTGGAGGAAAAAAGAAAAAAAAGAAGATAAATTACAGCAGTTGTTGAAGAAAAAAGAAAAAAAACAAGAAGATAAATTACAGCAGTTGTTGAAGAAAAAAGAAAAGAAACAAGAAGACCGAGAAAAGAAACAAGAAGAGAGACAACAGCAGTTGCAAGAAAACCTGCAACAGTGGCAGCTCGAAAAGCGAAACAAACATGAAGAGAGATTACAGCAGTTGTTGGAGGAAAAATTAAAGAAACAAGAAGAACGAGAAAAGAAACAAGAAGAGAGATTACAACAGCTATTGGAGGAGAAAGAAAATAAACAAGAACAGAGACTACAGCAGTGGTTGGAGGAGAAAGAAAATGAACAAAAAGAGAGATTACAGCAGTGGATGGAAGAGAAAGAAAATAAACAGGAAGAAAGTCTCCAACAGTTACAGGAAAGTCAACAACAGTGGCAAGAAGTACAAATGGAAAACATAAGTAAATTTAAAAGCGAATTAGATACATTAGAGGACGATTTATTGTCTTTTACACAAAGAGGATATATTAGCCATGGACCTATTCAGCCTCAAACAACAGGAAGCCCCTTCCAGACCCTGCAGCTAAACCCTAATGCAGACATCTTCAGTCCTGTCAGAAGTCACATTCCAGACATGAGTATCAGCAATAGGGGTGATCTAGTATGAAGGAAGCCACAGGGATTCGATGGGAAGGCACTGTGGGAAGC
>NW_013796440.1:0-575 GCF_000517525.1 Limulus polyphemus | reverse complement strand
AAGCTGAGTTCAGTAGATCTCTTATCATAACATAGCTTCATGGAATCTGCAGATGTTTTCAAGTTTGAATGCACTTGATGGTGAATATCATCCATCCTTTCCAATAACACTTTCACAATCTCTGACACATTTTCAGGCAACTCTTCACAAGGTGGGCCTCCTGTTAACAGATCCACTGGCAACCGAAGTTCCCGACCAAACATCAACTTTGCTGGAGTGTATTCAGTGGCTTCATGCTCTGCTGTCCTATAGGCCATCAACAGTGGGTAAGTAAGACATCCCAGTCATCTTGGCGACTATAACAAAACTTTGCCAATTCCTGTCCCAGTGTCCAATTGTACTTTTCTACCATCCCATCAGACTGTGGGTGAAGTGGCTTTGTCCTGGTCTTTCGTATGCCAAACAACTTGCAGCATTCTTGGAACTGCACGATGATTCTGTTGACTGTCGAAAGCGGGATTCCCAAATTCTGCAAAATTTGCCACTGACTTATTCCACAATCTACTTGACCAACTATCCTTCCTCTAACAAAATCTGACAATTCAAGAGAACCTTGAGTTCTAGGCATGTTGTAG
>NW_013796439.1:0-693 GCF_000517525.1 Limulus polyphemus | reverse complement strand
AAAATTCAACAAAGTCTCTTAATTTTACAGGACGTATCTTCTTGCGTTCTGGTCTCTGTCTCATTGGCTTCTGCTTCACGTGGGGTTCATCTGCTCCATCAGGAAATGTTCCATTATCAGTAACAGTCACATCAGTGGTAGTAACTTCATTAACGGCTTCACCATTTCCCTTCTCTAAACCGGGGAGAGTTTCTTCTTCGACAGTGAAGGCTTTTTCAGATGACACGTCTTCAGCAGCATCATTTGTTCCATTGTTCCTTTTGTTCCAACTGAAATGTCCTGGACCATGATAATGCCAAAGCCTGTTGGCATGCACCACCTTTGGCTTACCTCGCTGACCACATTTTATTCGGAAAGTCACGTCTGAGAGAAGATCCACTATGTCATATGGGCCTTCCCATGGAGAAGACAACTTAGGAGACTTTCCTTTGGTCTCCTTGGGATTATACAACCACAACTTGTCTCCTGGTACAAACCTGACTTCAATAGATCGCTTATCATAACATAGCTTCATGGAATCAGCAGACGTTTCTAAGTTTGAACGCACTTGATGGTGTATATCACCCATTCTTTCAGATAACACTTTCACGAACGCTGACACATTTTCAGGCAACTCTTTGAAGGTGGGCGTCCTGTTATCAGACCCACTGGCAACCGGAGTTCCCGACCAAACATCAGCTTTGCTGGAGTGTA
>NW_013796438.1:0-576 GCF_000517525.1 Limulus polyphemus | reverse complement strand
ATAGTGGTAAGGATGGAAGTATGTCAGACTCTTTACTATAGCAAGGAGTTCCCTCCGTGTTACACGGTAGTTTCTCTCTGGTCCACTCAAAACCCTACTGAAGTAGGCCACCACATGTTCGTTTTCGCCCACTTTCTGAGACAACACTCCTCCAGTACCGACATTACTAGAATCACAGTCCAGTATGTACGACAGTGAGGGATCTGGAAGCTTTAAAAGTGGAGCAGAGGCCAATTTTTCTTTCAATGTCTGTCCATTCAAACTTCTGGCCTTTTTTTTTAGTCAAATCATGTTGTGGAGCAGCTATACTTGCAATGTCCTTCACAAACTTCCGGTAAAAGGTACAGAGTCCCAAGAAACTTCGTAACTCTCTCACATTGTCTGGTGTTGACCAATCACGCACTGCTTTCACCTTGTCAGGATCAGTTTGCACATCATGCTCACTTACAATGTGACCTAAGTAAAGCACCTCTTTCTGGAACAAATAACATTTCTTGGGATGGAGTTTGAGGTTTGCTGCTTTCAAATGCTTGAATACTTCCTCTAGACGGGACATTTCCCCATCAAAAGTTTTTG
>NW_013796437.1:0-574 GCF_000517525.1 Limulus polyphemus | reverse complement strand
TTAATGTATTCTCATTTTGTAAAAGACAATAAATCATCCTTTAATGTATTTAATTCGCTTTTAAATTTATTAATGTTTTCCGTTTGTACTTGTTTCCTTTCTTGTTCCAATTGCCACTGCTGTAGTCTCTCTTCTTGTTTGTGTTCTTTCTCCTCCAATAGCTGTTGTAATCTCTCTTCTTGTTTATTTTGCTGTTCGAGCTGCCATTGTTGTAGGTTTTCTTGCCACTGCTGTAATCTTTCTTCTTGTTTCTTTTCTTTTTCCTCCAACAACTGCTGTAATCTCTCTTGTTTATTGTGCTGTTCGAGCTGCCATTGTTGCAGGTTTTCTTGCATCTGCTGTTGTCTCTCTTCTTGTTTATTTTCTCGTTCTTCTTGTTTCTTTTGCTGTATTGCTGCCATCAAATCTGCTAAGCTGTAGTTTCATTTGCCGCTTCTCGTTTCCTTTTGTTTTTTATTTTCCGTCCCACTCTCTGACAACAATTTGTTACGCCTCCGTTCGTTAGTTAATTTTCCGGGCCCGGCATGGCCAGGTGGTTAAGGCAATCGACTCGCAATCTGTGGGTCGCTAGTTC
>NW_013796436.1:0-575 GCF_000517525.1 Limulus polyphemus | reverse complement strand
CATCGACTTAATCAGCCCCAGTCAATGGCAAGCCCCTTCCAGACCCTGCAGCTAAACCCTAATGCAGACATCTTCAGTCCTGTTAGAAGTCACATCCCAGATATGAATGTCAGTAACAGGAGTGATCCAGTGCAAAGGAAGCCACAGGAATTCGATGGGAAGGCACCGTGGGAAGCATACAGAGCACAATTTGAGTTACTGGCAGGAATGAGTGGACAGAGGAGCAGAAATCAGTATATCTGGCAACGAGCTTGAAGGGACAACCACTGGAAATACTTGGACAGTTGTCAGCAGATGACAGACATAACTATAGAGCAGTGGTAGCGGCTCTAGAACTCAGGTATGGAACCCAAAATCAGTCAGAAGTCTACAGGGCTAGGTTTAGGACGAGAGTCCGTGCTAAAGGGGAGAGCCTGCAAGAGCTGGCACAGGACTTGGAAAGTATGGCACATAAGGCCTATGCAACTGCCCCACCCGATCTCCTCAAGTTGTGGCTGAGGGATCAGTTTGTAGATGCCTTGGACAGTCCAAAACTGAAAAAACAAGTGAAGCAAGCACACCTCTCTACTATGCAG
>NW_013796435.1:0-573 GCF_000517525.1 Limulus polyphemus | reverse complement strand
GTAGCCACAAAGAATATCAAAGAAGTTTATGGAAATGTTTTGAACGTTCGTAAGTGTCAACGATGGTTCAGCAAATTTCGTTCAGGTGACTTTATCCTTAAAAACTGTAATGGCAGGGGCCAACATGTTGGAATTGATATTGATGCTCTGAAGACTTGTTGAGTCTAACCCACGGTCTAACCTCGTGAAATGGCCCTGAAATTGCGTGTCTCTCATGAAACAATACGTAAACATTTAAGGAAAACTCCATAAAGAAGGTGTTTGGGTGCCTCACTAACTCTCCGATGATCATCGTTTCCAACGTGTGAACGTTGCTTCGTCTCTTCTGGCGCATAATGCGCGTGAACCATTTTTGTTCAGAATTGTCACCGTGATGAAAAGTGGATTCTCTATGTGAATATTAAACGAAAAAAACAATGGCTCAGTCCTAGACAAAATCCACTTCCGCCCCAAGATCTGGACTCCATCCGCAGAAAGTGATGCTTTGCATTTGGTGGGAGTAATTCATTTCGAACTCCTCAATCCACAGCGAACTGTCAATGCAAAGATCTATATTCAGTAACTGGAACGTTT
>NW_013796434.1:0-575 GCF_000517525.1 Limulus polyphemus | reverse complement strand
GGAAAACATTAGTAAATTTCAAAGCGAATTAAATACATAAAAGGATGATTTATTGTCTTTTACACAAGGAGGATACATTAACCATTGACTTAACCAGCCCCAGACAATATCAAGCCCCTTCCAGACCCCGCAGCTAAACCCTAATGCAGACATCTTCAGTCCTGTTAGAAGTCACATCCCAGATATGAATGTCAGCAATAGGGGTGATCCAGTTTCAAAGGAAGCCACAGGAATTAAATGGGAAGGCACCGTGGGAAGTATATAGAGCACAATTTGAGCTCCTGGCAGAGATGAATGGATGAACAGAGGAGCAGAAAGCAGTATATCTAGCAACGAGCTTGAATGGACAACCACTGGAAATACTTGGACAGTTGTTAGCAGACGACAGGTACAACTATAAAGCACTGGTAGCGGCTCTAGAACTCAAGTATGGAACTCAAAATCAGTCCGAAGTCTACAGGGCTAGGTTTAGGACGAGAGTCTGTGCTAAGGGGGAGAGCCTGCAAGAGCTGGAACAGGACTTGGAAAATATGGCACACAAAGCCTACCCAACTGCACCACCCGATCTCCTCAAG
>NW_013796433.1:0-3395 GCF_000517525.1 Limulus polyphemus | reverse complement strand
TTCTGTTAACTTTAAAAAATCAATCATATGAAAGGGAGTGTGTGTGACTTCATACGGTACATATCACATACACCCTTTCCTATGATGAATTTCTTATATTATCTAGAGAAGAACGGATCCGATGAATAATTATTAATATGCACCCTGTTCCCGTACTTGTTTGATATGGGTGTTGAACACTGTTAATAAAACACACGTAATGAGCTGTGTCTGACTCGGGAACTGCTGAGCTTCGAAATATTAATGTGAAGAGCTGAGTCACCTTAGAATCCGACTCGGGAACTACTGAACTTCGAAATATTAATGTGAAGAGCTGTGTCTCCTTAGAGTCCGACTCGGGAACTGCTGAGCTTTGAAATATTAATGTGAAAAGCTGAGTCTCCTTAGAATCCGACTCGGGAACTACTGAACTTCGAAATATTAATGTGAAGAGCTGGTCTCCTTAGAGTCTGACTCGGGAACTGGACTCTAAGGAGACACAGCTCTTCACTTTAATATTTTGTAGTTCAGCAGTTCCCGCCTCAGACTCTAAGGAGACTCAGCTCTTCACATTAATATTTCGAAGTTCAGCAGTTCCAGATTCAGACTCTAAGGAGACTCAGCTCTTCACATTAATATTTCGAAGTTCAGTAGTTCTCGAGTCGGACTCTAAGGAGACTCAGCTCTTCACATTAATATTTCGAAGCCCAGCTTGTTAAGTTTTCTTTGTACATTTACAGATAATTATCTTACATGATTCCTTTTCTTTTTTATTTTGTAATCTTTATGCAATGGTTTAATACAACTTAGAAGTGGAAACTTAACAATCTCACATAATAGTTTTGAGAACCAAAACAGAAGGAGAAGGTCAGTGAAGAAGAGTGCTTGATTTGAAAGAAGGTTGAGCAATGACGACATTCACATTAATATTTCGAAGTTCAGCAGTTCCCGAGTCAGACTCTAAGGAGACTCAGCTCTTCACATTAATATTTCGAAGCTCAGCAGTTCCAGAGTCCTGATATTGTTTTTAATAAGTAGTGAGACACTGTAAGTTGGTGAATTACTATTATTCGACTTTTCAGCGTTTAAAGGAAACTGGTAAAAAATACGACTACTTGTTTATATATTTTGGTTATGTAAAAAAACTAGATTATTAATATTTAGGCTTAGTAAATTCAGTATTATAAGAAAAATACTGGAAATAAATATGTCGCCCTAACTATCATTCAACCCTTAACTTTTCACCGTATCGTCAAAAAAAAGACAGTTGCTATAATGATATAAATATGTGTAATAAAATCTCAATTATATTTTTCAATGAATTAATATTAATTTCTTAAAAGAAAGTATTTGAAAATCCTGTAAATAACAAATCTTTCACGTGTGTAATATATAAATGAAAGGTTTAATTGTACTTTAAGAATATTCTCTTTAAATTTTATTTAATTTTTAGTGTAACAATTCCTTCCTAGAATTTATAAAAACGTTTTCTATAATTATCTTATGCCTGACTTCACCATATTCTTTCATGCCAAGAAAAAACTAGGCCAAAAATACTGCAGATAAATATATATGTGTGTGTGTATATATATATATATACACACACACACAAAAAAACACGGAATGAACCTGAACCTCACCACCAGAGTATTTGCAACAAATCCGATTTTATAAAATAGTTATTCTTTGGCTTGCTTAGTTCATAGATTAAAATAGATGTATCTAACCACCATAAAAAGGCATACGTGCTATCTCTTAGATTACAGAGTGATGCTTTATAAACGGTTTTGTGTTGTTGTTTAGGGCATAAAGACTAGAATTGTAGTGCTGACAATGAACTGCTTAAAGAAAGGTTTGTCACTGTTTTAACTAAGACTTCGTGTAGATTTGTTTTGTATTATTAGATCCAATAGAGGATGGAATATTAATAACACACCATCATTACTCATTTTTAAGAACAAATTTGATTTTCACTGAACTTTCTTCTTAAGAAACAACTCACTGCATTATTTAGTGATTAGAAGTTTTATTACTGTAGCTATTCATTTCATTAAAGGGTGAACTTGTTCTTCTGCAGGTAATAAAGTTTGTAAATATGTTTTGTTTTCCTTTTAAGCCGATAAAGTCAGGTTCAATATCATTATTATTTTCACAACCAATAGATGGCGCTCCGTTTTCCCGTTCGTGTGTGTAACCTCACCACCACCAAACTAAGTCCAACAGTATGGAATGAACATGAACCTCACCACCACCAAACTAAGTCCAACAGTATGGAATGAACATGAACCTCACCACCACCAAACTAAGTCCAACAGTAAAAAATATTTGAATTCAGTTCAGAGGATAGCACAACTGAGATGGAACGATGGGTCCAATGTTGTCCCAAAACATTGTGTTATGTTCTCATCAAAACCAAACTAACTACGACAATATGGAATAAACACTTTCATCACCACTAAACTAACTTCAACAGTATGGAAAAAATGTAATCACCACCTAACTGTTTTCAACAGTATAGAATAAGTGTTATCATCTCATCCAAACTAATTCCAACTGTATGGAATTAGTGTAAACCTTTCCTTCAAATTATTTCTAACAATATGGAATGAACATGCACCTTACCACCACCAAACTAAGTCCAACAGTATGGAATGAACATGAACCTCACCACCACTAAACTAAGTCCAACAGTAGGGAATGAACATGAACCTCACCACCACCAAACTAAGTCCAACAGTATGGAATGAACATGAACCTCACCACCACCAAACTAAGTCCAACAGTATGGAATGAACACAAACCTCACCACCACCAAACTAATTCCAACAGTATGGAATAAACATGAATCTCACCACCACCAAACAAAGTCCAATAGTATGGAATGAACATGTCAAAATCTTAAACACATCCCTTATCATTCATGTACTTATCAGGCTTTTTCTTAAACTCACTTAAATTTACTGCCTCTACAACATCTGAAGGCCAACCACCCTGTTAGAAAAATGAAACTGTCTTAGCTGAAGATGACTCCTACCTTGCCAAAATTTATGTGTCTCCTAGTCCTACTATTCTCACTGTTAAATATGAAAAAAGATCATGCATCAACACTATCAATTTCCTTTACAATCTTAAACACCTCAATCATATCTCCCCTAACTCTTCTTTTTTTTCAAGAGAAAACAATCTGAGAGATTTCAACCTTTCCTCGTATGACAACCCCTCCATCCCAGGCACCATTCTAGTAACCCTCCTCTGAACCCTTTCCATCAATTCAATGTCATTCCTAAGGTAAGGAGCCCAAGACTGAACACAATGTTCCAAATGTGGCCTAACTAGTGACCTGTACAATGAAATTGTAACCTGTTTAGACTTGTATTCAATATTTCTGTAGATACAACCTAAAACCCTATTTGCCC
>NW_013796432.1:0-573 GCF_000517525.1 Limulus polyphemus | reverse complement strand
CTCACTAGATGGAGAAACAAATAATAAGAAAAATACTTGAAACTTCAGTTATTTCTCAATAGATGGAGAAACAAATAATAAGGAAAAATACTTGAAAGTTCAGTTATCTGTCAATAGATGGAGAAAAAATTAATAACAAATACTTGGACGTTCAGTTATCTCTCAAAAGCTGGATAAAAAAATAATAAGGAAGAATACTTCGAAGTTCAGTTATCTCTCAGTAGATGGAGAAACAAAAATTAATAAAAAATACTTGGAATTTCAGTTATCTCTCAATAGATGGATAAAAAATTAAGAAAGAAATACTTGGAAGTTCCGTTATCTCTCAATATATGGAGATTGTACTGAACTATTATTAAGAACCTTTACTTAAAATACAATAGAAGTAAGTACTGTCACTACCTTATATTTGCACAACATACACGTCCTGATGCTCGTCCAATAACTATCAATTTAAATCCGTTTGTGTTCATTCCAGAATGAAAGATGCATAATTTATATTTAGTTTTTAATTTTTTTATGGTGGTTGCGAGATCGTTCAAATTTTTCGGACCCGAACAGAAATTGATTACT
>NW_013796431.1:0-574 GCF_000517525.1 Limulus polyphemus | reverse complement strand
TTTCGTACTGGTCTCCATCTCGTTGACGTCTGCTTCACGTGGGGTTCATCTGCTCCATCAGGAAATGTCCTATTATTGATAACAGTCACATCAGTGGTAGTAACTTCATTAAGGGCTTCACTGTTTCCCTTCTCAAAACCAAGTAGAGTTTCTTCTTCGACAGTGGCTTTTTCAGCAGCATCATTTGTTCCGTTGTTCACTTCGTTCCAACTGAAATGTCTTGGACCATGATAATGCCTGTTGGCATGCACCACCTTTGACTTACCTCGCCAACCACACTTTATTCGGAAAGTCACATCTGAGAGACGATCCACTATGTCATATGGGACTTCCCATGGAGAAGACAACTTAGGAGGCTTCCCTTTGGTCTTCCTGGGATTATACAACCACATCTGGTACAAAGCTGACTTCAGTAGATCTCTTATCTTAACATAGCTTCATGGAATCAGCAGACGTTTTCAAGTTTGAACACACTTGATGATGAATATCATCCATCCTTTCAGATAACACTTTCATGAACTCTAACACATTTTCTGGTAACTCTTCATAAGGTGGGCATCCGGTTATCAGGTGC
>NW_013796430.1:0-1007 GCF_000517525.1 Limulus polyphemus | reverse complement strand
CTGGTACCACAGGTTACTAAATCGATGGATGTTAACCAAATTCGGTATGTATATTAATTAGTTCGTTCCACAGTATCAGGCGAAGTTTAACCTTCCTACTATTCGTACTAAGGGAGTTATTGAAGGTTTTGCGTTTTGTACCAGTACTTCGTCACATTCAGACGAATCTTCTTAAAATATTTTATGCAAGGTTCGTGGGAACTTTTCACATTTACTTACAAAATTAAAACTTTCTACTATTAGTTTTACGATTTTCATGGTCGTTTTTTGTTACTCCTTTATCGGCTTCCCTGAAAGCGTATGTTTACTGAAGTGAACCTTTTGGTTACTGATTGTTTCTCGATTTCCATTTACCAGAGATTCTTGAATTGATGGTTCTTTACCAAATTTGGTACACTCTATCTTTGCACAGTTATATGCAGAGTTTCACCCTCCTACGGTACATTTTAAGGGAGTTATGGATGGTTTTGCCTTTGGTATGTTATATGCAGAGTTTCACCTTCCTACGGTTCATTTGAAAGGAGTTATGGAAGGTTTTGCGTTTTGTACCAGTACTTCGTTCCATTTTGACGGATCTTTTAGAAATTTTATATGAACGTTCGTGGCATACTTGCGTATTTACAAGTAAAATTCTAGCTTCGTATTATCATTTTTGCGACATTTGTGTTCCTTTTCTTACTACTTTATTGGCTTTCTGAAAGAGTATGTGTACTGCAGTGAAGGTTTTTGATTCTGCTCTGTTATCGATTACCTGCTACCACACGTTACTAAATCGATGGATCTTAACCAAATTCGGTATGTATATTAACTATTTCGTTCCACAGTATCATGCGAATTTCAACTTCCTACTATTCGTATTAAGGGAGTTATAGGAGGTTTTGCGTTTTCTACCAGTACTTCGTCACATTTAGACGAATCTTACTAAAATATTTTATGCAAGGTTCGTGGGAACTTTTCATATTTACTTACAAAATTCAAACTTTCTAGTATTAGTTTTACGATTTTCG
>NW_013796429.1:0-575 GCF_000517525.1 Limulus polyphemus | reverse complement strand
CCAGATGTTTGTTTATTGTTTCTTTATTTTCTTAGAAATAAAAAGTTATTTTTCTAAATATCGACTACCACATAAAGTAAATTGTTTTTATTAACTGATATAATAAAGGGAGGTTATAAACAAGGTCAAGCTTAAAATAACTTGTGTTACTGTAACAATAGTTAGAATAACTTGTGTTACTGTAACAATGGTTAGAATAACTCACGCTACTGTAACAATGGTTAGAATAACTTGTGTTACTGTAACAATGGCTAGAATAACTTGTGTTACTGTAACAGTGGTTAAAATAACTTGTGTTACTGTAACAATGGCTAGAATAACTTGTGATACTGTAACAGTGGTTAAAATAACTTGTGTTACTTTAACAATGGTTAGAATAACTCACGCTACTGTAACAATGGTTAGAATAACTTGTGCTACTGTAACAATGGTTAGAATAACTTGTGTTACTGTAGCAATGGTTAAAATAACTTATGTTACTGTAACAATGGTTAGAATAACTTATGTTACTGTAACAATGGTTAGAATAACTTGTGTTACTGTAACAGTGGTTAAAATAACTTGTGTTACTGTAG
>NW_013796428.1:0-571 GCF_000517525.1 Limulus polyphemus | reverse complement strand
ATATTATATCGTGGAAAACATAAAATTAATATTAATCTAACTCTGTATCAATTGCGCACCTATAGCAGTTGCAAAATCTTACTTTAATATACATACGTAAATGGTTTATCTACCTGTAAACTTAATGGATCCTTATAACACTGCATTTCTGAATATGGTGTGGTGTCAATCGTATGAGCTTCCTAATTAATAATAAGTTCTAGACAGCACAAAATATACCAGAAGGAAATATATTATATTGTAATTTGGTATTTCTTTCTTCTCTGAACTCACATCAAACTATTTCAGTTCTTCTTCCCATCAAGTTTTGGGAGTGATAGGCGTTAGTTTGGCTAAAATAATATATGCCATTTTTACATGTCATTGTCGTTTTATAATGAATATCTCTTAAAATAAGAGACTTTCCTACTACACCAGACCACTTAATGAACAGGCTACTTTCTAATGCTATTTACTGGTACAAGTGCAATAAAACTTGTCTCAAGAGAAACCGAGCACTCTCTCTCTCTCCACACTCTGAGTGGATTAGTTGACTTCCCCACCATCTTCTTGTAGGAGTCTTTATATTACC
>NW_013796427.1:0-575 GCF_000517525.1 Limulus polyphemus | reverse complement strand
TGGGGTGAATGATCTTAAGGTGCAGGTTATCGTTATTATTATAGTTGTGAAATCAGTCTGGGGTGAATGATCTTAAGGTGCAGGTTATCGTTATTATTATAGTTGTGAAATCAGTCTGGAATAAATTATCTTTAGGTTAGTTTTAACTATAATTTATTATTATTATTAAATCAGTTATAAAGATACAAGTTCTGTAAACTATTAAACGCTTAGTAATCAGATGCACTTTCAGCCATAGAAACTGGTTGAATTTGATTGATTTACACTATATGTTGTCAACAGCTTTGTCACTATATATACACAATAAATACGTAATGTTATTTAAAAAATAAAAGGATAAATGAAGATAATTTTTCAAAAAACGAGATAATAAATATTAATAATTTATACAGATAGTTGTAATTTATACATATCTAACGAAGAAGTGGTAAAAGTTATTGTTTTTTACCTACGTTCAGTCCACCACAGAGACACTTTCTACACCGTATGGAGAAAAATGCCACAACGAGAACCAGCTGGGTATGGATAAGTTGGTGAGCAGAAACATTATTATTACAATATTATTATAAAAACTA
>NW_013796426.1:0-708 GCF_000517525.1 Limulus polyphemus | reverse complement strand
CCTGATAACCCTCCAGGATTTTGGGTTAAGATCCAACAAGCCTGATAACCCTCCAGGATCTCAGGTTAAGATCCAACAAGCCTGATAAACCTGCAGGATCTCAGGTTAAGATCCAACAAGCCTGATAAACCTGCAGGATCTCAGGTTAAGATCCAACAAGCCTGATAAACCTCCAGGATTTCAGGTTAAGATCCAATGCATGTGAAAAGAATATCAAAATCAATTCAGAATAAAAACTCTAAGAAATTATTATAAGTTTGACTAACTAAAAGATAGAAAACATTTACACTAAACCTGAAACTAGTCAACTAACAAATTAGGATCTCATGACTAAAAGTAATTATAATAAGGCTTAGTTGTATATCTTTGAAACATGTAAATTCAGCTAATAACCACTTAATTTTACATATTTGATTCACTACTTGGTTAGTTAATTCTTACCTTAATTATACTGCATTATCCAATTAACTATATTCACATTTATCACAAAGTTATCTTTAATACACAACTGATTTTCTCTCTAAGATACACAATACAAGTGGCCCAACTCACACTATGGTGCAATAACACATGCATCTCAACACAAGAAAATATACAATACAAATAATGCACTTAATAAAAACTGGTTTAGTACACAATGAGGAAGGTAACTTGTAAGTGGCCCAACCCGTGTCGTGGTGCGATAACATGTGTCTCAACACAATACAA
>NW_013796425.1:0-574 GCF_000517525.1 Limulus polyphemus | reverse complement strand
GCGGTAACAAGATGAACCAGAACATTTAACGATGTTGTGATAAATAATAACCATTCTAAGACTACACCTCACTCAACAGAAACGTTGATTATTTGCAAATACGATAATTTAACATCATACGTGGATATAATCAAAATATTTACTGGGCACGACCGCTGTTGCCAATCTAGAGAACTTTCATTAATCTAACGACCACAGTAAGCATCTAAGCGACAGATGTAGCGAATCCATAGAAAAATCTAGCTCATTCTAACGACTGCCTATGATTTTTGTTAAAAAATGAAAATTTGTAAGTATAATTACTGTTATAAAAATTTTCTTTGATTTACATCTACGATTGGAAAATAGTGTATGATGCAGGGTGATCTTGCAATAAAAAATCCCCACAAAAGTAGGGTTTTTATGGCGTTTTTTTTTATTTTCATCCCTTTTAAAGTAAATTAAATGATGAAAACAAAATGTGAACGAAACAATACGGAAACTAGACTTGTTATCAATTACTTATTAAATTCATGCGTAATAGTTATGCTTGGTATACGTTAAAGTATCATTAAAACGTTCAGAATACATCGCA
>NW_013796424.1:0-1082 GCF_000517525.1 Limulus polyphemus | reverse complement strand
GTGGCATGGGCTTATTGGACAGATGGGCCTAATGGCCGGGACCTACGGTATTTTCTCTAACCTAACTCTGTACGGACTCAATCGATTTGACCGACTTTGTAACCATCATAAAATACAAAATAAATTTAAATTACTTTTTTTCTCTCTCGAATGACTGCAGATTGTAACAGAAAGCTACAATTGTTTATACTAAATAGCTTAAGACTCGTAACAGTCCACATCTGTTTATACTTAATTTTATTGTTTCATTGCTCTTTGAACTCTTGACTAATAACTCCAGAACACAAGTTGTAAATAACTCGAAGAACGCATAGCTCTTTTTCCCTTGGCTTCCTATGATCACCATGCTGCAATTCACCTAGGAAACATCTTACAATTACCCTTCCATGAAATCAAACATTTCTATACAATGTCACTACTTAATCACGAGCGACTGTATATTACAAAGAAACAAATGCATACACATATGTCTGACTTCTCTTTTTCTGTTAACAGGAGAGGATCATATCGTATTCACAGTTTTTACCTCAGTGACTCTAAATTCAAGACTAAAAATAGTATCAATATTTCATGTTAAAACGCAGCCGTTTCTAATGCAATCACTAAAGTAATAGTTAGTCCCGAACAAACTCCAAATACTGTGAATAATAAAACAAAAGATGTATTCTACTTGAACAAACTTACCTACATATCAATAAGAGGATCAGATAAATTAAGATTTACTAGAAAAAGTTTTAAAATATTGTCCAGTTTCTAACTCCATTTTGAAAGATCCAACCACCATTGCTTATAGGAATGACAGGTACAAAATTATGACATTCTGGTTTATATAAATCTTATAAACGACCACTACTTCCACGATATACCAGATACACGAGGTTTCTTAGTGAGTTAGACAAGGAATGACAGGCACAAAATTATGATTTTCTGGTGTATATCAATCTTATACACGACGACCACCTACCACAATATACCAGATACACCAGGTTTCTGAGTGAATCAGATTAGGAATGACAGGTACAAAATTATGACTTTCTGGCGTATATCAATCCTATAAACGACCATCACTACCACGATATACC
>NW_013796423.1:0-574 GCF_000517525.1 Limulus polyphemus | reverse complement strand
TTTTTGTCGACTTTCACAACTGTCTTTTTAGGCCTTCTTAGACTAGATTTTTCAACTTTGATAGCGGTATTTTTAGTCTTTCTTGCACTATAATTTAATGACTTTCATAACTGACATTTTAGTCCTTCATATACTAAATTTTTTCGACTCTGATAACGGTCTTTTAAGCCTTTCTTACACTATATTTTAATAACTTTTATAATGGCCTTTTTAATCCTTCCTAAACTAGATTTTTTCGACTTTCATAACGGTATTTTTAGCTCTTTTTTAAACTTGATTTTAAAAGGGTTAAAAATACCGTCATCAATATCGACAAAATCTAGTTTAAGAAGGATTAAAAAGACCATTATAAAAGTCAATAAAATCTAATGTAAGAAAGAATAAAGAGACCGTTATCAAAGTAAAAAAAATCTAGTGTAAGAAGCCTTAAAAAGACAGTAATGAAAGTCGACAAAATCTAGTAGAAGAAAAACTAAAAACCCGTTATTAAAGTCAAGAAAATAAAGTTTAAAAAAGAGCTAAAAATACCGTTATCAAAGTGAACAGAATCTAGTGGTAGGAGGACTAAAGACGT
>NW_013796422.1:0-570 GCF_000517525.1 Limulus polyphemus | reverse complement strand
ATAATCGTTTGGTACGAAAGCCGGAATGGCAACGTTATTAACAGGCGTAAGAAACGGTTTATTGCGTTTTTATTTTATCCGTTTTATTTATGAAGTTATAACAAAGTATGAATTTATTTGTCTACTTAATAAATGAAACAGTAAAACTATCCTGATGTAATAACTTCTTTAACAAGGTGCATGAGAGTATTTTGCTTTCGTTAAACTGAAATAATTTATGTGCAAGAAATGAACTTATATATCAGCTTGTGGTAATGTTAGAGGGGACACAATAGATCAAGACATTACGTATTTATCACAAGTTATTTAACTTTTAATGTTAGAGGGGACACAATAGATCAAACCATTACGTATTTATTACAAGTTATGTGATTTTTAATGTTAGAGGGGACACAATAGATCAAGACATTACGTATTTATTACAAGTTATTTAACTTTTAATGTCAGAGGGGATACAATAGATCAAGACATTACGCATTTATTACAAGTTATGTGATTTTTAATGTCAGAGGGGATACAATAGATCAAGACATTACGTATTTATTACAAGTTATGTGACTTGTAATACTA
>NW_013796421.1:0-572 GCF_000517525.1 Limulus polyphemus | reverse complement strand
AAACAATAAAAGAAATATACAGATACTGGATACAAAGTATCTGAGCCAATACAAAAAAGGGGCATTTTGATGACAGAGAGAAAAATCGATATGACAACGTGGAACTTGTGAGCTGGAGCTGAACACGTGTATTCTACAGTCAGAAATCGTTGACAATTAAAGCAATACAGACAAAGCTCTAAGCACACTATATTTATAATACAGTAAGACTTGGAGAAAAGCGGTTATTTTAGAACAACAAAACTAAAAATGTATATAATAAGGTAAAACATTCTAATAACTCTGAAGTGACAAAAACGTGTGTACCTATTTGGCTTGCAAGTCAATACTATAGTTGAATACAGACAGCGAACCATTCTCATTTAATTGAAAAGTATGTGTGAAAAGTCAGGAAAAACGGTAACTAAGCAAAACATTTTGCCTACCATGTTTTAAACCACAAGTTGCTTGTTTTTGTCAATTTTCAAGTAAATCCAAACAACCAATGCTGAGCTCCACACTATAACACCACCTATCTCATGTGTGTGTGTGGGGTGGGGGGGGGGGGGGTCGGTCACATTCGGTGGAAGCTC
>NW_013796420.1:0-836 GCF_000517525.1 Limulus polyphemus | reverse complement strand
ATTTAACGATACTGTGTACTGTCAATAAGAAGACACAATATTCAACGATAATGTGTACTGTCAATAAGAAGACACAATATTTAACAATAATGTGTCCTGTCATTAAGAAGACACAAGATTTAACGATACTGTGTACTGTCAAAAAAAGCACAAGATTTAAAGATACTCTGTACTGTCAATAAGAAGACACAAGATTTAACGATACTCTGTACTGTCAATAAGAAGACACGATATTCAACGATAATGTGTACTGTCATTAAGAAAACACAAGATTTAACAATAATGTGTCCTGCCAATAAGAAGACACAAGATTTTACGATACTGTGTACTGTCAATAAGAAGACACAAGATTCAACGATAATGTGTACTGTCAGTAAGAAAACAATATTTAACAATAATGTGTCCTTTCAATAAGAAGTCACAAGATTTTACGATACTGTGTACTGTCAATAAGAAGACACAAGATTTAACGATACTGTGTACTGTCAATAAGAAGACACAATATTCAACGATAATGTGTACTGTCAATAAGAAGACACAATATTTAACGATACTGTGTACTGTCAAAAAAAGCACAATATTTAACGATACTCTGTACTGTAAATAAGAAGACACAAGATTTAACGATATTGTGTACTGTCAATAAGAAGACACAAGATTTAACGATACTGTGTACTGTCAATAAGAAGAGACAATATTCGACGATAATGTGTACTGTCAGTAAGAAAACACAAGATTTAACAATAATGTGTCCTGTCAATAAGAAGACAAAAGATTTAACGATACTGTGTACTGTCAATAAGGAGACACAAGATTTAACGATACTGTGTACTGTC
>NW_013796419.1:0-575 GCF_000517525.1 Limulus polyphemus | reverse complement strand
TCTGTATCGTAGGTGACTCAATGTCTTCTTAACTCCGAGATGACCTCCTGTTAAAGTATCATAGGATTGACGCAACACAACTTCCCGTAACTTCCTCGGTATAACCGTTTGCCAGGTCGTCACTTTCCCATCTGCAGTTTCCCATCTCCGGACAAGAATATCATCTTCAAGCCTCAACTGGTCCCATTGTGCCCAATAGTTCTTTGTCACAGGGCTTAGACTAGACACCTTCTCCCAAGCAGGGTGCAAAACACTTGCTTTTAGAAAATCAATTATTGGCTTCAAATCATGGTCTTTCTCCTGCTCTAATTTAATATCTATACCTGGTTCTATTTCAACATCATCAACTACTTCAGTCACTTTGACTTCAGCTTGACGACACCTAGTTAGTTCAACCTCTCTTTTAACACTTACTGGAATTTGGCCTTTGTTGTTCCCAAACGTCATTTCATCACTTCCTTGGTAGTAAGTAGTCCAACCCTAATATGTATTGGTCTTCAATGTCAGCCAAGTATACTTTGTGTCTGTCCTTCATGTCTTTGAGCTCAATAGTTACCCATACTGGTCCCCACAAA
>NW_013796418.1:0-576 GCF_000517525.1 Limulus polyphemus | reverse complement strand
TATGTATATATATATATATATATATATATACAAACAGTTGATAGTTACAATGTTTGTTTTTATATAATTCTTTTATTAGTTTTGTACATTGCCATGTTAATTTTGTATATATATTTGTTTTGATTATGCTCATGTATTTAATTTCACATTCTGTTTTGTTTCTGTTTTTTTTTAAAGCTTATAAAAGAGATTTTATATGTTTTGGCTGGTTTGGTTGTTATTAAGTACAGAATTATACAATGGGTTATCTGTTCTCTGCCCACCACTGGTATCAAAAGCTGATTTTTTGCATCATATACCGACTGCTGAGCACTAGGGGCATTTTTTTTAGTTAAAATGTCACCTGCTATATTATATACACCTGGAAAAAAGTTAAGCACCCCCAAATATTTTTCAGGATTGCTTATTGAAAATAAGGTTTAATTTTCATGATGTTGAGCAATGTTCATAATTTCAAACATAATTAAAAGGATGTGAGCGTTCAGGTGTGACATTTAAATCAGGCGCGTTTTTTTCCCCACGTGCAACTTGCTCCCTTCTTCACGTCCAATATGCACTATTTTCTCGTGCATCAAA
>NW_013796417.1:0-575 GCF_000517525.1 Limulus polyphemus | reverse complement strand
TGGGAGTGGATGTCCTTTCTTTATGGTTGTATTTCTTGCCTTAACACTGACTGGCTCTACCTCCTGGCACACACCCAACAATTCCCCATCCTTAAGTGTCTGCTCAAATTTAGAGAAATTGGCCACTGTTATGAGTACTACTTGATGACCTGCCACAAGTGACCTTCCAATCTTCACATCCACTGGCTTCCACAAGCAGCGGGCTTCCTTGGGGATGTTCTTTTATTCTACCTCAAATTATCTTCTCTGACATAGTATTGTAGTTGATTTAAGTGCTATGACATGCAAATCAACAGATGTGGCAACACTTACCGGAATTTGGCCTTTGTTGTTCCCAAACGTCATTTTATCGAAGTTAACTACACACTTTCTCCGTAGTAAGTAGTCCAACCCTAATATGCATTCGTCTTCAATGTCAGCCAAGTATACTTTGTGTCTGTCCTTTATGCCCATGATCTCAATAGTTACCCACACTGGTCCCCACAACCTTGAATAATGTCCTGGCACCCCACAGAGCTTCTGTATGGCTTCTGGTACTCCTTTGTGATACAGCACCTTGATACTCAAAAGGGTTT
>NW_013796416.1:0-575 GCF_000517525.1 Limulus polyphemus | reverse complement strand
CACAATAGAAGTAAGATGACCCATAATGGCTAATATGTACAACACAATAGAAGTAAGATGACCCATAATGGCTAATATGTACAACACAGTAGAAGTTAGATGACCCGAAATGGCTAATATGTACAACACAGTAGCAGCAAGATGACCCATAATGGCTAATATGTACAACACGGTAGAAGTTAGATGACCCATAATGGCTAATATGTACAACACAGTAGTAGCAAGATGACCCATAATGGCTAATATGTACAACACGGTAGTAGCAAGATGACCCATAATGGCTAATATGTACAACACAGTAGAAGTTAGACGACCCATAATGGCTAACATGTACAACACGGTAGAAGTAAGATAACCCATAATGGCTAACATGTATAACACGGAAGAAGTTAGATGACCCATAATGGTTAACATGTACAACACAGTAGAAGTAAGATAACCCATAATGGCTAATATGTACAACACGGTAGAAGTTAGATGACCCATAATGGCTAACATGTACAACACGGTAGAAGTAAGATGACCCATAATGGTTAACATGTACAACACAGTAGAAGTAAGATAACCCATAATGG
>NW_013796415.1:0-573 GCF_000517525.1 Limulus polyphemus | reverse complement strand
TAAGAAGACACAAGATTTAATGATACTGTGTGCTGTCAATAAGAAGACACAATATTCAACGATACTGTGTACTGTAAATAAGAAAACACAAGATTTAACAATAATATGTACTGTCAATAAGAAGACACAATATTCAACGATAATGTGTACTGTCAATAAGAAGACACAAGATTTAACGATACTGTGTACTTTCAATAAGAGAACACAAGATTTAACAAAACTGTGTACTGTCAACAAAAAGACATACGATTTAACAATAATGTGTACAGTCAATAAGAAGACACAATATTCAACGATAATGTGTACTGTCAGTAAGAAAACACAAGTATTAATAATAATATGTCCTGTCAATAAGAAGACACAAGATTTAACGATACTGTGTACTGTTAATAAGAAGACACCAGATTTAACAATAATGTGTACTGTCAATAAGAAGACACACGATTTAGCAATACTGTGTACGATCTATAAGAAGACACAAGATTTAACGATTCTGTGTCCTGTCAATAAGAAGACACAAGATTTAAAAATACTGTGTACTATCAATAAGAAGACACACGATTTAGCAATATT
>NW_013796414.1:0-574 GCF_000517525.1 Limulus polyphemus | reverse complement strand
GTTAACTGTTCTTACTTATAACGATTAAAATACATTGTTTCATCAGTTAACTGTTGTTACTTATAACGATTAGAAAACATTGTTTCATCAGTTAACTGTTGTTACATTCTTACTTATAACGATTAGAATACATTGTTTCATCAGTTGACTGTTGTTACTTATAACGATTAGAATACATTGTTTCATCATTTAACTGTTGTTACTTATAACGATTAGAATACATTGTTTCATCAGTTAACTGTTCTTACTTATAACGATTAAAATACATTGTTTCATCAGTTGACTGTTGTTACTTATAACGATTAGAATACATTGTTTCATCAGTTAACTGTTGTTACTTATAACGATTAGAATACATTGTTTCATCATTTAACTGTTGTTACTTATAACGATTAAAATACATTGTTTCATCAGTTGACTGTTGTTACTTATAACGATTAGAATACATTGTTTCATCATTTAACTGTTGTTACTTATAACGATTAAAATACATTGTTCCATGAGTTGACTGTTGTTACTTATAGCGATTAGAATACATTGTTTCATCAGTTTACTGTTGTTACTTATAACGATT
>NW_013796413.1:0-573 GCF_000517525.1 Limulus polyphemus | reverse complement strand
GTAATTATTGCTACAAGATTTCTCCAGTTTACTTCACTAGTCTATGGGTAACTATCGCTACAAGATTTCTCCAGTTTACTTGACTGGTCTATGGGTAACTATCGCTACAAGATTTCTCCAGTTTACTTGACTGGTATATGAGTAATTATTGCTACACGATTTCTCCAGTTTACTTGACTGGTCTATGGGTAACTATCACTACAAGATTTCTCCAGTTTACTTGATGGTATATGAGTAATTATTGCTACACGATTTCTCCAGTTTACTTGACTGGTCTATGGGTAACTATCACTACAAGATTTCTCCAGTTTACTTGAATGGTATATGAGTAATTATTGCTACAAGATTTCTCCAGTTTACTTGACTGGTCTATGGGTAACTATCACTACAAGATTTCTCCAGTTTACTTGAATGGTATATGAGTAATTATTGCTACACGATTTCTCCAGTTTACTTGACTGGAATACGAGTAATTATTGCTACAAGATTTCTCCAGTTTACTTGACTGGTCTATGGGTATCTGCTTTTGATATTCTGATAAAAATCCATATATATATAAATTATATAAATAGT
>NW_013796412.1:0-574 GCF_000517525.1 Limulus polyphemus | reverse complement strand
GCTACACAATGGGCTATCTGTGCTCTGCCCACCACGGGAATCGAAACCCGGATTCTAGCGTTGTAAGTCCGCAGACATACCAGCTGTGCCACTGGGGGAGCGTATATATTTATATGTAACATTGTTTTCCTCATATCTGTCTTAACAATGTTTTAAAAACTGGTTAGTTTATTTTGTCTCTGAGAAAACAGAGATGAGAATTTTTTTTAAATTAACATTGAGTGCTCTGCTTACTTTTTTATCTAAATCTTTTAATTAAAAGTTTTATTATAATATAATTTTGTTATAATTTTAAATAAAAAGATAAAATATTGAAAACTTTTAATTTAATTTTTATTACAGAAGATTTTAAATAATGAGTGTTGACACCATAATTATATAAATAAGATATAACAAGCTCCAGGTAACTTAATATATCTTATTCTTGATTCAAACTTTCAGCTTAGATAATCATATGTGAGGTTAAATGTCTTTGGTAATGACCTTCGCTGAAACAGCCCCCCAGTGGCACAGCGGTATGTCTGCGGACTTACAACGCTAGAAACCGGGTTTCGATACCCGTGGTGGGCAGAGC
>NW_013796411.1:0-572 GCF_000517525.1 Limulus polyphemus | reverse complement strand
GTCCACTACACACATTTATAACACATAACGATATAATATGAGGAAGTATTACAGTCCACTACATACATTTATAACACATAACGATATAATATGAGGAAGTATTACAGTCCACTACACACATTTATAACACATAACGATATAATATGAGGAAGTATTACAGTCCACTACACACATTTATAACACATAACGATATAATATGAGGAAGTATTCCAGTCCACTATATACGTTTATAACACATAACCACTGGTGTAAGGAGTTGCAAAGTGAGGGTGCTTAGCTAGACATGCCCCTCTCAGAAAACTAATATAATAATATAATTTATATTTGCTATACAAGTCAAATATGTAAAAGTGGGGGTGTTACAGCGCCCCAGGTTCTGACGCCTCTGATAGCGATATAATATTAGAAAGCATCACAGTCCACTACATACATATATAACTAGTACAGAGATATATAAATAAATTGAAAAGTCATTTTAAATTAGAAATAATACTATATTAAATACTTTTAATGTATTATATGTATATTAATATTCCAGTAGTATTATTATCAGCAGAATTTATAAATATATA
>NW_013796410.1:0-574 GCF_000517525.1 Limulus polyphemus | reverse complement strand
GAAAATTTTCAAATTTCACACGTGAAATCTTTATAATGTCCAGATAGTTATCAAACATTTCTTAGAAAAAACTTTATATTTTATCTGTTATTTTCAGTAATGAATCTGTGTATGGGTTCGATAGAGATGACTTATCTCATAACCATCATCAAAAAATTTGGAAATAAATATAAATTATGCCTGTTTCATTCTAGAATGACAACAACTTATAATACAAAAACATTAATGTTTAGACTAAATAGCTTAAATCTTATAACATTATACGTTTATATATACTTATTATCTTTATTATATTGACCGTTCAGCCATGCCTGGCTTACAATACAGAAGTTACAATGATGAAGCACACGAGCACTCATGTTACTGTATCCAATAACATAAAATAACCTTTAGTCTTTACAAAGTTACCTGTTTTGGCTGTGTTTTAGTAGACTAATATTTTGTAAAATACAGTCATATTTCAATTATTATACATTGTATATATTTATAGATTATTGCTATTTAGAAATAAGTTCTTAAACTTATTTTTCTTAAAACATAGAATAGTAAATAAAGAAGTAAAGCAAACAATTAT
>NW_013796409.1:0-567 GCF_000517525.1 Limulus polyphemus | reverse complement strand
GTTTTAGTGGACTAGTTTTTTAGTAAAATACAGTAACATTTCAATTATTATACATTATATATGTATATACATTAATATTATTTATAAATAAGTTCTTAAATTTATTTTTCTTAAAACATAGAACAGTAAATAAAGAAATAAAACAAACAATTATCTCTTCTAGTTACAAACTTTGTACTAGTTTGCTGCTTGTCATAGGCTGCTAAGCCTTATGAAATTTCCCTTCTGGAGGATGTGAAAATATTTTTTTATATACATATTAAGTAACCACACAGAATCATAAATCACTATATTGATACCATAGAATTTCACTATAATTTATCAAGCATAGTAACTAAGCTGTATTTGGGTCTAAAAAAAATGAAATTTAGAGCTCACTAAAGACTTACTTTATCGTTTAAAATTTTGTGTGAAAAGAAGATTAACACAATAACATGTCAAAATGGCTGAGAAATCCACTAGGGAGACATTCTGAGCTTTTGAGTGGTTATTCATGTGTCGCATTTAGAAGTAATTGTATATAAGGGAATGTTTCCAAAGATGGAAAGAGGTGGGCGGGGAGCCACT
>NW_013796408.1:0-575 GCF_000517525.1 Limulus polyphemus | reverse complement strand
TATATTTGGTATGACGGGGATTCGAACCCGCGACCCTCAGATTGCGAGTCGAGCGCCCTAACTACCATGGTGGCCATGCCGGGCCACCATTTAAATACGACCTCTTAAGTTGAATTGTAATTTGATTTTGCGTATTTCTAGAATCGCTTTTTCCACATCGTTCATCTAAACCTCACAAGTGCACATGGTCAAAGTTTTCATTTTACTGAAAGGAAGCAAAAATAACACACACACGCGCATATATGTGTGTGTGTGTGTGTGTTATTGTAAATATAGATACATATGTGTGAGTGGGTGTGTTTTATATAAATAAATATATGTAATGCATAAATTTTAAGAAGTTATATCATTCAAGGTAAGTCTTCTGTGTTTCGCTCTATTTTCTTTAGATATTAAAATTGACATTACCATTTAGAATTTTTCATAAATGCACACACAGAAACGTTAAAACGTTAAAAAAATTGTATTATTTCTGAAACATCATATTTTGCAGATATGGTTATATTTCTTAATTTGTTTTTTTATATAGAAATGATATATACATACCTATATATATATATATATATATATATATA
>NW_013796407.1:0-575 GCF_000517525.1 Limulus polyphemus | reverse complement strand
AAAAAGTCATTTACTTACTTAGATGAAAATTTGTTGAAATAGTGAAATTTTGATTAACTCCACAAATGTATATAGTGATTTAAGCAGCTTTATAAGTACAATAATCTTTAGTTTGCTCAGCCAATACTGTGAAACAGTCCTTGTTAATATTCAGACATTTTAAAAGTAGTTTTAAACATGCAATTTTTATGGCTGCCATTTTGTTTCATCATGATCCCTACAATTTAGTACTACCATATTCAGTTCTTCCTGATTGCTCACCCATTTGGTTGGTTGTGCGACTCACTGGCCATTTTTTACTTGATGATAACGGGTTACTACTTCACAATGTTGGAGCAGGACATAGTATCATTTCTATCGGTTTAAGCCACCACTTATGTCCCATTGGTGGGTTCAAAGGTTCATTACATCACTACCACTCACAAAACTGACCCCTTTGTCTGAATTAAAGGGCATCATTTGAGAAGAAGTACCTTGCTGAGAAGAATGTCTTCTTTTTGAGTGTATTTTATGCCCAGTTTTTCCATTGAAGTATGTGTGTATATATATATATATATATATATATATGTATGTAT
>NW_013796406.1:0-575 GCF_000517525.1 Limulus polyphemus | reverse complement strand
TAGCCAACTTAATAAGGGTATGAAATACGTATCACTCCAGTAGCCAACTAAAAAAGGGTATGAAGTACGTATAACTCCAGTAGCCAACTTAAAAAGGGTATTAAATACGTATAACTCCAGTAGCCAAGTTAAAAAGGGTATTAAATACGTATAACTCCAATAGCCAACTTAAAAAGGGGTTTTAATATGTATAATTCCAGCAGCCAACTTAATAAGGGTATGAAATACGTATCACTCCAATAGCCAACTTAAAAAGGATATTGTTACAACAGCGGGGGTCGCGTGACCCTGGTAACACGTAATGAGTATCTAGAATGATCGGGGAACATTACGAATAATCCAGTATTTGCTAGACGCCCTCTATTTCTGTATATAAGCAGGCAAATAAAGCGAGATAATTTATTGAATTGCAGACAAGCAGAGAAAGAGACGGACAATTGAGTCAAGCGCGGTAGTGACCGTAAGAAAAGTGCGTGAATCGTTGTGAATTATAGCGTGTGTTTACGTTAAAGTGACTGTGGAAATTAAGTGTATTGCAAGTTGTATTGAGAAAGAATAAACTAGTTTTATTTAAG
>NW_013796405.1:0-575 GCF_000517525.1 Limulus polyphemus | reverse complement strand
TTAACTCGAGTTAAACCTAAATGTTCATGGAGTAGTTGTACCAAGTAAGGCTAAAGATGAGAATGGCGTTTATAAATTCTGTAACCAGAGTTACACCTAAGTGTTCATGGAGTAGTTGTACCAAGTAAGGCTAAGTATGAATATGGTGGTTATAAATTCTGTAACTAGAGTTACACCTAAGTGTTCTTAGAGTACTTGTACCAATTAAGGCTGAAGATGAGTATGGTGGTTATATATTCTGTAACTAGAGTTAGATCTAGGTGTTCGTGGAGTTGTTGTACCAAGTAGGGCTAAAGGGAAGATTGGTGGTTACACATGCGCTAACTTGTTGTACATGGAGTAGCTGTACCAAGTAAGGCTAAAGAAGAGTATGTTGGTTATAAATTCAGTAACTAGAGTTACACCTAGTAGGAGTAGTTGTAACAAGTAATGCTAAAGATGAGTATGGTGGTTATAAATTCGGTAACTAGAGTTACACCTAAGTTTCATGGAGTAGTTGTACCAAGTAAGGCTAAATATGAATATGGTGGTTATAAATTCGGTAACTAGAGGTACTCCTAAGTGTTCATGGAGAA
>NW_013796404.1:0-575 GCF_000517525.1 Limulus polyphemus | reverse complement strand
AAAATAAAGGCGTCCGAATAAAAGCGCTGCCAAACGAGAAGTGATAGTTCACTAGAGGCTCATAGAGGGATTCACATGCGTCACGTGAGTGTACTACGTTCCTATTGGTGGAGAGGTGATGCATGATGATTTGCATGAGAGACACGTTAGAATCACTTGATTCCAATAGGGGAGCAGCAGCCTTGTGGAATGCTTAAAGAAAAAATTCGCATATAGGGAGCAGCAGTGATTTGTTTGTTTGTAGTTTGTGGATAGTTTGATTTCAAGATATTTTTGACATTTCTCAGCACGTCAATGTTTTTACTTATAAATGGAAGACTGACATAAAATGGAAGTTTGAGCACATCGATTGATTGTTTGGAATTAAGCACAAAGGGCTATCTGTGCTCTGTCCACCATGGGTATCGAAACTCGGTTTCTAACGTTGTAAGTCCGCAGACATACCCCTGTGGCACTGGGTTCGGGCAGCAATGAACGAGAATTGCTAGTCTGGGGAGAGGAGAGAAGTACTGTATCAGAAATTCTGTTACACTCTTACAGAAGTGTCTGCATAATTTATACTCCACACTTTTCAC
>NW_013796403.1:0-574 GCF_000517525.1 Limulus polyphemus | reverse complement strand
CGAACTCTGGCACATTTTCAGGCAACTATTCTTAAGGTGGGCGTCCTGTTATCAGGTCCACTGGCAATCGAAGTTCCCGACTAAACATCAGCTTTGCTGGAGTGTATCCAGTGGCTTCATGCTCTGCTGTTCTATAGGCCACCAACAGTGGAGGGAGTAAGACATCCCAGTCATCTTGGCGGCTATTACAAAACTTTGCCAATACCTGTTTAAGTGTCCAATTGTACTTTTCTACCATCCCATCAAACTGGTCTTTCGTATGCCAAACAATTTGCAGCATTCATGGAACACAGCTGATTCAAAGTTACGGCCTTGATCCGAATGCAGTTCGTATGACATACCAAATCTGAAGAATAAATCACTAATAGCCGAAGCTACAGTTGAAGCTTCCTGATTTGGTATTGCATATGCCTCAGGCCACTTGGTGAAATAATTCATCACCACGCAAATGTACCTATTTACAGCACGAGTTTGGGGCAATGGACCAGCAATATCAATGACTACTCTTTCCATTGGTGCGCCAACTTGACATAACTTCATTGGGACATGTCCCTTATGCTTTGGTCCCCTTTTT
>NW_013796402.1:0-576 GCF_000517525.1 Limulus polyphemus | reverse complement strand
TAATATATTATACTATAATAGCCGTCCCATGGTAAACGATTGTGTATAGTTTCAAAGAAAAAACTTACTTTCCGTTTTTGGAAAAGACTCTGAATTTATATAATATATTTATACATAATAGCCGTCCCATAGTAAACGACTGTGTATGTTTCAAAGAAAAACTTACTTTCCGTTTTTGGAAAGACTGAATTTATATAATATATTTATACATAATAGCCGTCCCATGGTGAACGACTGTGTATGTTTCAAAGAAAAAAAAACTTACTTTACGTTTATGGAAAGACTCTGAATTTCTGCGCAAATGAAAAGCAAAACATTCTTGGTTAGACCACGCTTGTTGAATTAACAGTGGGTAGTCCTTTTGGTGAAGTTTTCTTTCATCTAACAGAAATAAAAAAAGAGAGAGAAGAAGAAAATTATCATTTATTTTTTGAATAAATTATTGTTAAGATATTATCTGTATTTTGTACTTATGGCAAAGCTGCCGTCCCTACATTTGAACTAATAACCAGAAGGAAAGCAGCCAGTCAACAGTATTCCATGACTCGCTATCTTACGCTAAAGGATTGATTGTCA
>NW_013796401.1:0-575 GCF_000517525.1 Limulus polyphemus | reverse complement strand
TTTTCAATGTCAGCCAAGTATTCTTTGTGTCTGTCCTTTATGACCCATGAGCTCAATAGTTACCCACACTGGTCCCCACAACCTTGCATAATGTCCTGTCACACCACAGAGCTTCTGTATGGCTTCTGGTACTCCTTTGTGATCTAACACCTTGATACTCACAAGAGTTTGCTGAGACGCAGAATCTATGACAAAGTTGCACTTTTAGCCATCCAGCTTTCCTGTCATGTAGACACTATGTGTGCTTGCCATTTTACACTCAGCTGTTGGGACTTTCATAATAGGGATTGGTGGGCGTCCCTCAGCACCAACCACTGCTGGTTTCTCGAGGCTGACTTTTTTTTCGTTAGTATTCTTCTTACACTGGCTCCTCGTATGTCCTTGCTCTCCACAGTTCCAACAACCTTTCTGGGTAGCATCCTTTCCTGCCGTGGCATCTTCCCTGCATTGAAATTGCTGGCACTGAGCTTTCTTGTGCCCAGGTTCGTTATAGTGCCAGCAAAGTCCCTCAAACCTCTTTGAGAGCTGCCCTTTTCTGGCCTTGAATTCTGATGACTGTACCTCTGCGCTGGAAT
>NW_013796400.1:0-575 GCF_000517525.1 Limulus polyphemus | reverse complement strand
AAAACTACTACATGATCACCTAGGTGTAACTCTAGTTACCGAATTTGTAACCAACATATTCATCTTTAGCCTTACTTGGTACAACTACTCCATGAAAACATAGGAGTAAATCTAGTTATAGAATTTATAATCACCATCCTCATCTTTAGCCTTACTTGGTAAAAATACTTCATGAACACTTAGGTTTATATCTAGTTACCGAATTTATAACCACCATAATCATCTTTAGCTTTACTTGGTACAACTACTCCATGAACACAATGGTGTAACTCTAGTTTCCGAATTTATAACCACCATACTCATCGTTAGCGTTATTTGGTACAACAACTCCACGAACACCTAGGTGTAACTCTAGTTACCGAATTTATAACCACCATACTCATCGTTAGCGTTATTTAGTACAACAACTCCACGAACACCTACATGTAACTCTAATTATTGAATTTGTAACCACCATACTCATCTGTAGCGTTTTTTGGTACAACAACTCCACGAATACCTAAGTGTAACTGTAGTTACCGAATTTATAACCACCATAATCATGTTTAGCTTTACTTTGTAGAACTACTACATGA
>NW_013796399.1:0-575 GCF_000517525.1 Limulus polyphemus | reverse complement strand
GGGTAGAAGTAGAACGTGATAGGTCACAGAGAAACACCATTTACCAAGTGCCTTTAGTTCACATAATGCTAATCCGCCTGGGTCCTTCGAGAAAAGAATATGGAAAGGCTAAAATTAAGAGCATATAACTTAATATATTTATAACAAGTCATAAAGGACGTTTACTATCCATGACCAATGACATATTAGACATTGCAACAGTAGAGTACAACAATCAACCAGAAAAACAACAAAACAAAACACACACCCTGCGATTTGTATGTACTGTTGAGATATATACAACGAACTACGGCCGTTTTTTTACGTATCTGTTCTCAATAATTAGAACTACAATTAGTTAGATAGTCGTTATCTTTAGTTTTCCTTATCAATAACTACTCTCTTTTCAGAAGGCTTAAAAGAATAAATAAACTCCAAAAGAATAAAACGAAGTGTTACCCGCTGATAAAATTGTTTGTTTGAATTTATGCACAAAGCTACACAATGGGCTATCTGTGCTTTGCCCACCATGGGTATCGAAATCCGGTTTCTACCGTTGTAAGTCCGCAGGCATACCTCTGTGCCACTTGGGGGGG
>NW_013796398.1:0-575 GCF_000517525.1 Limulus polyphemus | reverse complement strand
GCAAATATAATATAAGTTGTTGTTGTTGTTTTCATTTCTGCAATGCTAAGATGATATTACATTTCCCTCCAGTTATTTGCAGTAAATATTATAAACATTTATATATATTCAGATAAATACAATATAAATAACAAATATATGTCACATAAGAACATACTATATTATGGACTTATTAATATTAAACGTAACGATGAAAGGTGTTTAAAAATAGAATGTTGTTAAGAAACATTAGCAACCCGATATATAGAATATGTAAGTAATACATTTTCTCCGATTGAGTTTCGGCCTGGCATAAGCCGGTGGTTAAAATAATAGAATGTTGTTAACCAACATTAGCAACCCGATATATAGAATATGTAAGTAATACATTTTCTCCGATTGAGTTTCGGCCTGGCATAAGCCGGTGGTTAAAATAATAGAATGTTGTTAAGAAACATTAGCAATCCGATATATAGAATATGTAAGTAATACATTTTCTCCGATTGAGTTTCGGCCTGGCATAAGCCGGTGGTTAAAATAATTGAATGTTGTTAACCAACATTAGCAACCCGATATATAGAATACGTAAGTAATAC
>NW_013796397.1:0-575 GCF_000517525.1 Limulus polyphemus | reverse complement strand
GCAGCACAACTTCCCTTAACTTTCTCGGTATACCATTTGACAGGTCGTCACTTTCCCATCTGCAGTTTCCAATCTCCGGAGAAGAATATCATCTTCAAGCCTCAACTAGTCCCATTGTGCCCAATAGTTCTTTGTCACAGGGCTTAGACTAGACACCTTCTCCCAGCAGGGCGCAAAACACTTGCTTTTAGGAAATCAATCATTGGCTTCAAATCTTGGTCTTTCACCTGTTCTGCCTTGATATCTATATTTGGTTCCACTTCACCATCATCGACTTCTTCAGTCACTTTGACTTCAGCTTGATGACACCTAATTAGTTCAACCTCTCTTTTAACAGTTACCGGAACTTGGCCTTTGTTGTTCCCAAACGTCATTTTATCAAAATCAATTACAAACTTCCTCGGTAGTAGACAGTCCAATCCTAATATGCATTCGTCTTCTATGTCAGCCAAGTATATTTTTTGTCTGTCCTTTATGCCCATGAGCTCAATAGTTACCCACACCGGTCCCCACAATCTTGTAGAATGTCCTGTCACACCATAAAGCTTCTGTATGGCTTCTGGCACTCCTTCGTG
>NW_013796396.1:0-575 GCF_000517525.1 Limulus polyphemus | reverse complement strand
TCTGTTTTGCAGCAATGTCTGCAGTCATTTTTGCAGGGTCTTTGGCTCAGTCCGTCAGCATTTCCATGAGATTTTCTTTCTCTGTATTCAATATCATAATCATACTGGTCTATCTTTCTGATCCAACGGGCCAGTTGTCCCTCTGGGTTCTTTAATGATCTTAACCAGCATAATGCAGCATGGTCTGTCCTGATGGCAAACCTAGCCCCATGGATGTAAGGATGGAAATATGTCAGACTCTTTACTATAGCAAGGAATTCCCTCTGTGTTACACAGTAGTTCCTCTCTGGTCTACTCCAGACCCCTACTGAAGTAGGCCACCACATGTTCATTTTCTCCCACTTTCTGAGACAACACTCCTCCAATTCCAACATTACTAGCATCACAATCCAGTACGTACAGCAGTGAGGGATTTGGAAGCTTTGAAAGTGGACCCGAGGCCAATTTTTGTTTCAATGTCTTGAAAGAATGCTGGCAAGAAACTGACCATTTCAACTTCTGGCCTTTTTTGGTCAAATCATGTAGTGGAGTAGCTATAGTTGCAAAGTCCTTCACAAACTTCTGGTAATAGGTAC
>NW_013796395.1:0-575 GCF_000517525.1 Limulus polyphemus | reverse complement strand
CTATAGGCCATCAACAGTGGAGGGAGTAAGACATCCCAGTCATCTTGGTGGCTATTACAAAACTTTGCCAATTCCTGTCAAAGTGTCCAATTGTACTTTTCTACCATCCCATCACACTGTGGATGAAGTGGCGTTGTGCTGGTCTTTCGTATGCCAAACAACTTGCAGCATTCATGAAATACAGCTAATTCAAAATTACGGCCTTGATCTGAATGCAGTTCGTATTGCATACCAAACCTGAAGAAGAGATTACTAATAGCCGAAGCTACCGTTGTAGCTTCCTGATTTGGTATTGCATATGCCTCAGGCCACTTGGTGAAATAATCCATCACCACACAAATGTACCTGTTTCCAGCACGAGTTTGGGGCAAAGGACCAGCAATGTCAACGGCTACTCTTTCCATTGGTGCACCAACTTGATATAACTTCATTGGGGCATGTCCCTTATGTTTGGGTCCCCTTTTAGCACAACATATACTGCAGGTCCTGCACCATTCTTCCACATTTTGTCTCATACCTATCCAGTAAAATCTCTGCTGTCGTTGACTCAATGTCTTCTTAACTCCGACATGTCC
>NW_013796394.1:0-575 GCF_000517525.1 Limulus polyphemus | reverse complement strand
ACGCCCAGACGCAGTTTTATAAAGAAAACAGATTAGAAAAGGGGTTAGATACCAATCATAGATGGCAGAACCAGTGCTGAGGTGAAAGGAAATATTTTAAAAAATTTTTTGAAAAAACATTTCTTCTTAGAGGGCGCTTATTTACAGTCTAAAACGTATTTTAGGAATTTTTTTCATTAAATTCCTCTTTAAACTTCATTAAAGAATACAATTTTTTTACAAATAATTGAATGTTATGCTACTATTTATAAAAAATAAAATCAGAAACCCAGTAAAAGATAAGTTCTCTATCATTTTTTCAATCCACAAATGATTTTGCCCTCACACTTGCATTGCCTACTAAGAAAGTTAGTACAGGTAGTCATCGGGTTAACTGAATCCCAGAACTGAATAACTCACTGATTAACTGAATCACAGACATACTAATTATCAGTGTTTAACTGACACTGAACTGATTTACTCTTTGATTGTTCATTAACTCAACTACACTCATTCATTCCTTTTTATATTGTACTAGAAAGCATCGAGATTCTTACAGACCTAAACTTTCATGAAATTTCTAAATCTTGTGTCAT
>NW_013796393.1:0-577 GCF_000517525.1 Limulus polyphemus | reverse complement strand
AACAATGAAGTTCTTAAAATTAATAATTTAACCTAATTTAAATAACTTGGTGCTTACAATTATCACTAAGGAAAATTATTTATCACAATCACAGTTTCGCTTTATAAGCGAAGCATTAAATCAAATTTATAGTTTTCTCTTATTTATTGCGTACGTCTTACAAATGTGGATAGTGTTTGTTTAGGCAGGTAGTGTTATTATAGGCAGATGATGCTACTAAGGACAATATTAAGATAGTTCTCAACAGTACTTTACCTAATTTTACTAGTACAATTTTAGCAGATTCTAGAAAGGACTGATTTTTCGTGATAACATCTCTAAATATCATACAATAATTTAACATACAATTTTATTGTTACACTAGTTTGTCTTTATTGAATAAATATGTTCACATGCTATTCCTCTAACCATATATTATGTATAACAGTTAATGAGTTCTCGACAAAAATCATTCATTTTACACATGTTAACAGATACTTTATAGTTTTCACTGTTAAGTTTAGTGACGAACAACTTATTCTGGTTATAAAGTAAAATTTTAATGATAAACAGTAAACCTGACGTAGTTAACAAATGT
>NW_013796392.1:0-570 GCF_000517525.1 Limulus polyphemus | reverse complement strand
TAAGTAAAAAATAATAATAAAGTAAGTTTATTGCATTAATGGACAGTTTGATATAATTTTCTTTCATATTCCTAGTTAATAATATTTTCAATTTAATCATTAGTGTGCCAGGATTCTTAGGTAAAATGTTGCCTTCTAGGTGCTTTATCAAAATAGATCCAGGAGCTGGAACAACAAAGTTGGAAAGAAAAGGGAGAAAACGCATTATATCTCCTCTGTTAACTTTGTCCTCAGTGGCACAGTAGTATGTCTGCGGACTTACAACGCTAGAAACCGGAGTTCGATACCCGTGGTGGGGAGATAGCTCTTTGTGTTGCTTTGTGCTTAACTACAAGCAAAACAAGAAACAAACTGTTAACTTTCCTGGATAATGTCAGGGATCACGAGCGTGAATGGAATGTCATCACTGTCAGTTTTATTATATGTGATACTCTAGTGTTCCCCGTAAGCTAAGGTTACACTCTTTTATGTAATTATGTGTAAGAAAAATCGCTTTCTCAAACTTTGGTGTGATAACTATAATTCACAAAAATCTATTAGATTACATTTTCTTTACAAGTTTTAAAAATT
>NW_013796391.1:0-575 GCF_000517525.1 Limulus polyphemus | reverse complement strand
GTTGGGCGTGTGCCAGGAGGTAGAGCCAGTCAATGTTAAAGCAAGGAATACAACTGTAAAGAAAGGACATACACTTCCAGAACATTTGACTGACCTCTATAAGAAGAGCACAGTCCATTTGTCATCATCACAGGCTCTTCAGGTAAAAGAATTTTTGGCAAATTATGCTGACGTCTTTTCGAAAGGAGATCATGACCTCGGATGCACAAACCTGGTAGAGCACAGAATAAACACAGGCAATCACCGTCCAATAAAGATCCCTCCAAGGAGAATAGCTCCAGCAAAGCGACAAGAGATAGAGAAGGTCATGGACGGTCTAATTAAGGAAGGGATAGTAGAGAAGTCAGATAGTCCCTGGTCAGCTCCCATCGTATTAGTCCAGAAGAAGGATGGGACCCAACGTTGCTGTGTGGACTTCAGGGCTCTAAACAGCATAACCGAAGAAGACTCATACCCACTGCCAAGAATTGATGATACTCTTGATGCCCTAAGTGGATCCAGGTGGTTTCAACTCTGGACTTAAAGTCAGGTTTCCATCAAGTAAAATGGACTGATACAGATAGACCCAAGACAGC
>NW_013796390.1:0-956 GCF_000517525.1 Limulus polyphemus | reverse complement strand
ATTTCGGGCTCATCCCATCAACTTTGGCCACTTGTGCAGTCGTTAGTCTGGGATCCATTTCGATGCTCCTCTTGACAGTCCTTTTTGTCCTATCCGATGGACCCAGGCGCTGCTCAGTTGTTTCCTTGCAGTGTTTCCTGAACTGCACGATGATTCTGTTGACTGTTGAAAGCGGGATTCCCAAATTCTGCAAAATTTGCCGCTGACTTATTCCACCATCTGCTTGACCAACTATCCTTCCTGTAACAAAATCTGAAAATTCGAGAGAACCTTGAGTTCTAGGCATGTTGTTAGCACAAGTAGTTAGCATAATTCAGTTAAATGGCGAAAAATTAGGTGTCTATTTACTTGTGACCACTCAGTGTATATCTGACATTTTCCATCATTTTTAAAGTTTCTAAATGTTCTTATTTGATATACTTTCTTTACATCAATATAATTACTAAAAGTTATAATTAAACACAGCTTTTGTCAGTTTTTATCAAGCATCCCTCCCCACCTTCCTCCGTGGCTCAGTGGTAAGTTAGAACTTGTAACATTAAACATTCGGTTTCGATACATGTGGTAGGCAGAGCACAGATAGCCATTGTGTAGCTTTGTGCTTAACAACAAACAAACAATGTAATAAGTACTGACATGAAATTTCCAAAACACAGAACAACTTATCATTTGATTCACTTCAACTTGATTGTTTTTGACAATAGCAGCCCACTTTGAACAATATACAGCCAGATACTCTAATACTTGAAGGCTAATTGTCCTCTTTTAGAATAAGTAACACTCTATTTCAGTAAACAACACATAGTTATGTGATTAAGTGCATACAGACTCCAGGTTTTTACTCTAATTCTTGAAGGGTAACTGTCCTTTTTTTAGAATTACCCTGTATTTCAGTAAATAACACATAGATATCATTAGGTGCATATAGATTTATGGGTTTTACTCTAACGTTTGAG
>NW_013796389.1:0-574 GCF_000517525.1 Limulus polyphemus | reverse complement strand
CCCCCCCATTTTATTAGCTATATTTTTGTTCGCCAGCAATACCAAGTGTGGGGCGTGCTTATACTCGATTCGACTTTATTACTCGTCAGGATCTCAACCAACCTACCCTCAAATTGAAATTCTTTTATACAGGATTAGAGTAAATTAATCTATGAGACCTTGCGCGTGGTCAACTAATCAATCGAAGGGGTTTAACCTCCCGGGTTCAAAACTGTAATTTTGTACTTGGAAAACTCGCATCCATTCTACGAGCCGATATGCCGCGGCTAAAAAACGTACACAGGTTACAGTGTTACTTTATCTCTATCGAATTTAGGCCTTGAATTAGTTTAGGTTTTATAAAATACGGCCTATAAACAAGTGGACTTGCACATTTCGGTGTCTACGATTAGAATTAGTTTGTATTCTAAAAATCTTGTATTTAAAGAAGCAAAAATACTAATTGGACCGCAAAGTGTTTTGCGGGTCTCTTGGTGGTAGTTATAATTTTATTGTAACCAAACAAATCACTGAGTGAACACTTTGTCTGACCTTCCTAGAAGTTTTTGAAACATGAAGCGTACATATGTAGCAA
>NW_013796388.1:0-576 GCF_000517525.1 Limulus polyphemus | reverse complement strand
TGGACTATCTGTACTCTCGCCCGTTATTTAGGCGGCGTGAGCTCTACTAAACTTACCTCTAGCAGGTGGGGGGGGGGGGGGCTTGTTTCCACGTTTCAATAGTCTGTTTAATAATTAAAAATATATTAAAGATAGAACGTAGAACAAGTTTTCCCCCAAGTTTTGTAAATCAATAACAATATTAATATCAATACTTAAAGTCTGGCGAGACTACTTAATTGTAGAATTGAGGAAAACAATGATAATTGTTATATTTTCAGTATTTGTGAAGTGTACTGTTGTATTTGTTTGCTTCATTTCTATATTAAGGTGTTGTTACTTTGTTTTGTTTTCTAACAGTTGCCCCTCAGTGGCACAGCGGACTTCCAACGCTAGAAACCAGGTTTCGATACCCGTGGTGGGCAGAGCACAGATAGTCCTTGCGTAGTTTTTGTGCATAATTAAAAACAAACGAACAATTCTAACAGTTAAATCTAAACACATATTTATAGTTTCGTAAAATTATATCTTAAATCAAATTATTTTCTTTAACTTCTAGTTTCACAACTCGTGAAATTGATTAATAAATTAAATATT
>NW_013796387.1:0-575 GCF_000517525.1 Limulus polyphemus | reverse complement strand
CTTAATTTCAAAAGTAAATATTTACATAACACTTCTTTACTCAGGAATTTAGGCCTAACATGGCCAGATGGTTAGGGGGCGCTCGACTCGTAATCTTTGGGTCGCGGGTTCGAATCCCCGTCCCACCAAACACGCTCGCCCTTTCATTCGTGGGGGCGTTATAATGTGACGATCAATCCCACTATTCGTTGGTAAAAAGAGTAAGTAGCCCAAGAGTGGGCGGTGGGTGATGTTAACTAGCTGCCTTCCCTCTAGTCTTTCACTGCTAAAGTAGGGACGGCTAGTGCAGATAACCCTCGTGTAGCTTTGCGCGAAATTCATAACAAGCCAAACCAAACTGCACATTTTACAAGTTTTAACTCTATACAACCTTGTACAATATTACATTTATACTCTACATAACCACGAGCTATTACACTTACACTCTACATAACCACGAGCTAAGTTGACAATTTATAGGGACAATTTCCTGATAGAACTTTCTTGTACATTTAATGTAAAAGCATTTATTAGTGAAGTATAGTTATACAAAATAATCATTGCAAACATTAGGCTAGAGGCGACATGAATTTCGC
>NW_013796386.1:0-573 GCF_000517525.1 Limulus polyphemus | reverse complement strand
TTCTTGTCTACTCAAGTATGTACTCTACTTGCTGGGTCACTACTAAAGACAGTTTTTACATTACATCATGTCCCCTGTCTATTTATTTCCCACTAAGCTTTCATTTAGTTAGATTAAGATTACTTCACAAATTTCTTACTCGATCCTTGAATAGTGGGCAGTTGCCAAAGGATTGGACATTAGCTAATGTCACTCCTCTTTTCAAGGGAGGTAATAAAAATTGTCCTAGTAATTATAGGCCTATTAGTCTTACATCAATTGTAGGAAAATTTTTGGAAAGTCTGATAAAAGATATTTTGCAAAGTTATTTAACAAATTTTAGAATTTTATTGGATAGTCAATATGGTTTCACTAAGAGAAAATCTTGCCTTACAAGTCTTTTGAAATTGTTTTGAAAAGGTTACTGCTTATGTAGATGAGGGTACGGGTGCAGATTTGGTGTATCTGGATTTTCAGAAAGCATTTGACAAGGTGCTAAGTTAAAGGCTTGTAAAAAAATCTCTATGTGTGGAGGATAATATAGCGAATTCGATAGAAGAGTGGCTGGATGGAAGAAAGTAGAGGGTTGTTACA
>NW_013796385.1:0-575 GCF_000517525.1 Limulus polyphemus | reverse complement strand
ACTAGCCATTATGTATTTAATGCAGTGTTCTACAAGGAGACTGTGTCAGTTGTCACTAGCCATTATGTATTTAATACAGTGTTCTACAAGGAAAACTGTGTCAGTTGTCACTAGCCATTATGTATTTAATGCAGTGTTCTACAGAAACTCAATATCTAAAATGATTGTGTCCTAAAAAACTACTTGTTCTAGGAAAACTCAATATCTAAAATGATTATGTCTTAAAAACTATTTGTTCTAGGAAAACTCAATATCTCAAATTATTATGTCTTAAAAACTGCTTGTTCCAAGAAACTCAATATCTCAAATGATTATGTCTTAAAATTTACTTGTTCCAAGAAAACTCAATATCTAAAATGATTATGTCCTAAAACTACTTGTTCCAAAAAAACCCAATATCTAAAATTATTATGTCGTAAAAACTACTTGTTCTAGGAAAACTCAATATCTAAAATGATTATGTGTTAAAAACTACTTGTTCCAAGAAAACTCAATATATAAAATGATTATGTCCTTAAAAACTACTTGTTCCAAGAAAACTCAATATCTAAAATTATTATGTCTTAAAAACTACT
>NW_013796384.1:0-757 GCF_000517525.1 Limulus polyphemus | reverse complement strand
TAGGAACGGCTTTCCTTAATTTTGAAGAACAGACTGCTCGCACCTGGGTTTTATTGATCATATTATTATTTTCATACAGATAACAGTTCAACACATGTATTCTTTTTGAGGCCAAAATGTGTTACATTAAGTATTGAAACGCATCTTTCAGTGAGGCTAGTGTAGCTACAGATATACATCTCAAAACGAAAAAAAAACATATATTTTGTAGTTTAACTTGAAAGAAATATTAATATAGAGTGTTTACTTAAGCACAAAGTTGCATATGGGCTATCTGTACTGTGACCACCATGGTTATCAAGTTCTGAAAGTTACTGTTATAAATATTGAAACCTGCTGCTGTGACACCCGCACACTTTAACATATAGCTAATGTGAATTATTGTCCTATATATGATAGAAAAGTAATCTCGTACTTGTTCAACACATATATAAAGAAACAGCTACGTTTTTACCTTCCTATATCTATTCCTAATTCAACGTAGAACAAGCCAGCTCAAAAATGTTACGTTACCTTCTATATTATATGTAACATTTATAGAGAAGGAATTTTATAATCACATTACCACCACCGTCCCTTTTGTATATTGTTTAATATGTTTTCAAGTCTCTGTTACGTCATTTTTTTGTAGAATGGTATTCGTCGTATTTTGTTTTATTTCAACTTGTTTTGTTTATGTCCTAATATCTAACATCTACATGATGTAACATTTACAGAGAAGGGTCTTTTTTTAATCACGTGCCTTTGTAACCATATG
>NW_013796383.1:0-574 GCF_000517525.1 Limulus polyphemus | reverse complement strand
GACTTTCTTCCTGTTTTCTTTGTTGTTCCATTTGCCACTGCTGTAATTTTTCTTCTTGTTTATTTTCTTTCTCCTCTTACAACTGCTGTAATTTCTCTTCTTGTTTATTTTGTTGTTCGAACTGCCACTGTTGCAGGTTTTCTTGCCATTTCTGTAATCTTTCTTCTTGTTTCTTTTGTTTTTCCTCCAACAATTGTTGTAATCTCTCCTCTTGTTTATTTTGCTGTTCGAGGTGCCACTGTTGCAGGTTTTCTTGCAAATGCTGTAATCTCTCTTCTTGTTTCTTTTCTTTTTCCTCCAACAACTGCTGTAATCTCTCTTCTTGTTTAATTTCTCGTTCTTCTTGTTTCTTTTCTTTTTCCTCCAACCACTGCTGTAATTTCTCTTCTCGTTCTTCTTGTTTCTTTTCTTTTTCCTTCAACAACTGTTGTAATCTCTTCTCTTCTTGTTTCTTTTCTCGTTCTTCTTGTTTCTTTTGGTGCTCTTGTATTGCTGCCATCAAGTCTGCTATGCTGTAGTTTGATTTGCCGCTTCTCGTTTCCTATTTTTTTTATCCCACTCTCTGACACCAATT
>NW_013796382.1:0-1065 GCF_000517525.1 Limulus polyphemus | reverse complement strand
GTTATATAAAACAATTTATGACCTTATGATGTATTGTACAATGACATGCTGTTGTAATTATAACAGACCTTATTGTGTATTGTACTTTGGCATGCTGTTGTAATTATAACTGTATTTTATAAAACAAGTGATTACACGCGGTCTTTATGTCCTTATGATGTGTTGAAGTTTCGCATGCGATTGTATTTATCACTGTATTTTATATAACAAGTGATTACACGGCGTCTTTATGACCTTATCATGTGTTGAAGTTTGGCATGCTGTTGTAATTATAACTGTATTTTCGATAACAAGTTAAAACACGGGGTCTTTATGACCTTATGATGTATTGTACAATGACATGCTGTTGTAATTATAACTGTATTTTATATTACAAGTGAATACACGGAGTCTTTATTACCTTATTGTGTATTGTACTTTGGCATGCTGTTGTAATTACAACTGTATTTTATATAACAAGTTAATACACGGGGTCTTTATGACATTATGATGTATTGTACATTGACGTGCTGCTGTAATTATAACAGTATTTTATATAACAAGTGAATACACGGAGTCTTTTTTACCTTATTGTGTATTGTACTTTGGCATGCTTTTGTACTTATTACTGTATTTTATATAACAAGTTAATACACGGGGTCGGTCATGAAGACCCCGTGTATTCACTTGTTATATAAAATACAGTTATAATTGCAACAGCATGCCAAAGTACAATACACAATAAAGTAATAAGACTCCGTGTATTCACTTGTTATATATCAACAGCATGTCATTTTACAATACATCATAAGGTCATGAAGACCCCGTGTATTCACTTGTTATATAAAATACAGTTATAATTGCAACAGCATGCCAAAGTACAATACACAATAAAGTAATAAGACTCCGTGTATTCACTTGTTATATATAATACAGTTATAATTAAAACAGCATGTCATTGTACAATACACCATAAGGTCATAAAGATGAATACACGGGGCTTGTTATATAAAATACAGTTATATTTACAACAGCATGTCATTATACAATACATCGTAAGGCCATAAATACCCCGTGTATTCACTT
>NW_013796381.1:0-574 GCF_000517525.1 Limulus polyphemus | reverse complement strand
GATAACTGTCTTTTTAAGCATTCTTAGACTAGATTTTTTCTACTTTAATGACGGTCTTTTTAGTCCTTCTTCCACTATATTTTGTCGACTGTTATAACAGTCTTTTAGGTATCCTTTCACTATATTTTAATGAATTTGATTAGGGTCCTTTTAGTCCGTTTTCCACTAGATTTTGTTGACTTTGAAAACGGGTTTATAGTTTTCTTTCATTAGATTTTATCGACTTTCATAACTGTCTTTTTAGGACTTCTTAGACTAAATTTTTTCTACTTTGATAGCGGTATTTTTAGTCTTTCTTACACTATATTTTAATGCCTTTCATAATGGTCTTTTTAATCCTTATTACACTAGAGGTTGTTGGCTTTGATAACGGTTTTTTTGTCTTTCTTCTGCAAAATTTTGTTAACTTTGATAATTTCTATTTAGTATTTCTTACACCTGATTTTATCGACTTTCATAACGGTCTTTTTGTCATCCTTACCATAGATTTTTTCGAGTTTCATAACGGTATTTTTAGTCCTTTTTCCACTTGATTTTCTTGGGTTTTAGTTATTCTTCTAATCGATTTTGTCGA
>NW_013796380.1:0-1123 GCF_000517525.1 Limulus polyphemus | reverse complement strand
AATATGAATAGAGCATAGTTTCGAAATAAAATACTCGTTACTTTTGGATCAACATTTAACCGAAGTTCAGTAACTAAATAGGATGCCATTTACTTTAACACTTTTATAATACTGACGATAAGCAATGACGGATTTATTTATTTTCTGTACAGTATTTCTAATTTCAACAGGAAAACCCGATTCCTATTACATCTGTGAACACATTTCTGAATTTATAGACTAATAGAAATACACAATGACGTATGCGCTGCACAGCCTATCCTCTCGCTCGACCACGACAAGTCATCTCAAACTGCACGGAAGCCACGCCTTTTACTACAAGGACCGCTAAAATTACCAACAAACCAAGAAAGATGCGAAGAGAAATAACTTTAATTCTGACCACCCCTGGGTAATTAAACCTAAATACCTATCAATATTGGATCGGACACTTCAGCGTGAACCTTTACTTTCATTAGCGAGACGTTCTCCGATAGTTCAGTACTGTATAAAGTCGATAGATGTTTTTTCGTCTCAAGTGAGCAGACGTCATGTAGTGAATAAACGTAACTAAGTTTTGTTTTTAGATCTTGGATTTTTTACCAAAGAATTGTTCAATTGAGGCCTTGCAAATATCTTTGTGTGATTTAGATTGTGTTACGCTCTTACTCTGATCGTAAAGTAGAACTTTTAACGAACAGAACTACTGATTTGAATATGTCACCCGATAATGAAAGTTACTCCAATGACCACATTTATAAGTTTGTTTCTTTTAGTAGCGAAAGTATCCGGTTTCACTCGGATTATTAGGTTGATATATTATAAATGACAAATTGAATGTGTGTATTCTTCGCTCGGGTTATTAGGTTTGATTTGGTTTTGAATTTCGCGAATTTTTGTGAGAGCAACCCGAAAGAAGCGAAGAAAGAAAGTATAATTTTTCCATGTGTTATTGATATAGTAACAAAGAGAAACTTGTTATGTTGAAATTTGGTATGAATCAATTCCTTATAGAAGCCCTCCGGTAGCACAGCGGTATGTCTTTGGATTTACAGTGCTACAAACCGGGTTTCGACACCCGTGGAGGGCAAAGCACAGATAGCCCATTGTGTAGCTTTGTGCTTAACTTCAAACAAACATAAAA
>NW_013796379.1:0-572 GCF_000517525.1 Limulus polyphemus | reverse complement strand
GGCGTTATCATGGTCCAGGACATTTCAGTAGGGACGAAGTGGAAAACAGAACAAATGACGCTGCTGAAGACGTGCCACCTGAAGAAGCCACCGTCGAAGAAGAAACTCTACTCAGTTTTGAGAAGGGAAACGGTGAAGCTCTTGGTGACGTTACTAACACTGATGTGACTGTTACCGATGATAGGACATTTACTGATGAAGCAGATGAATCCCACATAAAGCAGAAGCCAACGAGACGGAGACCAGTGCGGAAGAAGATACGTCCCGAAAAATTAAGAGACTTTGTTGAATTGTAATTTTGTGTTTGTAATTCTGTACAGTTAATTAAGTTATTGTTAATTGTTATTGGTTTATTGTATGTGGTTATTTTTTGGGACGAACAATATTAAGGAGGGGGCAATGTTGCGTCATCGAGATCACATGACTACACTGACGCCACGTTTCTAGAACTATCCCGTATCTTGGCGAATGCTCTAGTATTTGCTAGATATAGGGTAGTTGGTATGTATAAGAGGGGACGAACGTGACGCGAGATTAAGGTAATGTGTGTATAGACAGTGAGTAATTGATCT
>NW_013796378.1:0-672 GCF_000517525.1 Limulus polyphemus | reverse complement strand
GAAAAACAAAATTATGTATTCATAGTTAGTGTTCATTTTATATAAGATTTGAGGTTCGGGAAATCTGTAGTCACTGTATTCTGGACTTCACGGTCTTGACTTCAGTATTGGCTTTGCCCAGAATGTTTATTGTATGATATAAATATCGTTTCTACCGAGATTTAGTCTTATATTCCCAGCCGAAATAATGAGTTCTGATGTTGAACGACAGGCTTGTTGGCAGTAACGTCCGGTACATAAGTTTGTTTGTTGTTAAACACAAAACTATACAATGAGCTATCTGTGATGTGCTCATCACGATTATTGTAAACCAGGTTTTAGCATTAGGGAGCACAGTATATTATAGATTATATATATTTGTATTTTGTGTATATAGTAAGGCTACTAGTAGTTGCCCCAACATTCTTAATTTTGGACTACTTACCAGATGGAAAGCAGCCAGCCAGCAGCACCATACTACGCATCCATGCTAAGAGATTGAATGTCACTGTTATAACACACGCATAAAGTAAATAACAGGGAATATTTTGTAGCATCTCGCGGTTTAGAGCGTGAATCTCCATATAATGAATCGAGAGCATTACCAAAAGGTCAACACGTGTTCAGTAGAAATACTGTTATGTTTTTATTATTTGAACTTTGAAAATATAGAATAATTAATCGTCCTGTTTG
>NW_013796377.1:0-576 GCF_000517525.1 Limulus polyphemus | reverse complement strand
CACACTATTCGATAGGGCAAAGTTTAGACTGACGCACTATTCGATAGGGCAAAGTTTAGACTGACGCACTATTCGATAGGGCAAAGTTTAGACTGACGCACTATTCGATAGGGCAAAGTTTAGACTGACGCACTATTCGATAGGGCAAAGTTTAGACTGACGCACTATTCGATAGGGCAAAGTTTAGACTGACGCACTATTCGATAGAGCAAAGTTTAGACTGACGCACTATTCGATAGAGCAAAGTTTAGACTGACGCACTATTCGATACAGCAAAGTTTAGACTGACGCACTATTCGATAGAGCAAAGTTTAGACTGACGCACTATTCGATAGAGCAAAGTTTAGACTGACGCACTATTCGATAGAGCAAAGTTTAGACTGACACACTATTCGATAGAGCAAAGTTTAGACTGACACACTATTCGATACAGCAAAGTTTAGACTGACACACTATTCGATACAGCAAAGTTTAGACTGACACACTATTCGATACAGCAAAGTTTAGACTGACACACTATTCGATACAGCAAAGTTTAGACTGACACACTATTGGATACAGCAAAGTTTAGACTGA
>NW_013796376.1:0-576 GCF_000517525.1 Limulus polyphemus | reverse complement strand
CGTTGGTAAAAGAGTAGCCCAAGAGTTGGCGGTGGGTGGTGATGACTAGCTGCCTTCCCTCTAGTCTTACACTGCTAAATTAGGGACGGCTAGCGCAGATAGCCCTCGTGTAGCTTTGCGCGAAATTACCAAAACAAACAAACAAACAAACTTAACCTTAACAAAAGTATCTAACGTTAAAACAAAATAGGTAACCCTAACAAACATCTCTTAACCTTAACAACAGTATCTAACGTTAAAATAAAGTAGGTAACCCTAACAAACATCTCTTAACCTTAACAAAAGTATCTAACGTTAAAACAAAGTAGGTAACCCTAACAAACATCTCTTAACCTTAACACAAAGTACCTAACGTTAAAACAAAGTAGGTAACCCTAACAAGCATCTTTTAACCTTAAAATAAGTATCTAACGTTAAAACAAAGTAGGTAACCCTAACAAGCATCTCTTAACCTTAACATAAGTATCTAACGTTAAAACAAAGTAGGTAACCCTAACAAACATCTCTTAACCTTAACAAAAGTATCTAACGTTAAAACAAAGTAGGTAACCCTAACAAACATCTCTTAACCTTAAC
>NW_013796375.1:0-812 GCF_000517525.1 Limulus polyphemus | reverse complement strand
GGTATTCAGATGATATCAGCTGTATTCAATCTTAGGTATTCAGATGATATCAACTGTATTCAGTCTAAGGTTTTCAGATGATATCAGCTGTATTCAGTCTTAGGTATTCAGATGATATCAGCTGTATTCGATCTAAGGTATTCAGATGATGTCAGCTGTATTCAATCTAAGGTATTCAGATGATATCAGCTGTATTCAATCTAAGGTATTCGGTATTCAGATGATATCAGCTGTATTAATCTAAGGTATTCAGATGATATCAGCTGTATTCAATCTAGGGTATTCAGGTGATATCAGTTGTATTCAATCTAACGTATTCAGATGATACCAGCTGTATTTAATCTAAGGTATTCAGATGATATCAGCTGTATTCAGTCTCCTAAGGTGTAGTGAAAGTTAATAATACACAAGGACTTTTGTCTGTATCTGTCGTTCTTACAGTAGGCCTATGGTGGGTTCACCATAAAAAAAGATGACCATTAAATACAGGTAAACTTTGGACAATAAAAGCCCATATAAACTGTCCTTATATGCTGTGGAAACTGACCTGCTGAACGATGTCCTGACACTTACTGTTCTAATTGCTTTGTGGCATGTTGATAATGTCGGTCACAAGAGGGAGGTAAAGTTGAAAACCAACAAGACTAGAACGATCAGTTATTGTGGTCAAGCTGGGCGGGAATAGAACAATCAGTTATTATGGTCAAGCTGGGCGGGACTAGAACAATCAGTTATTGTGGTCAAGCTGGGCGGGACTAGAACAATCAGTTATTGTAGTCAAGCTGGGCGGGACTAGAACAATCAGTTATTGT
>NW_013796374.1:0-574 GCF_000517525.1 Limulus polyphemus | reverse complement strand
TAAGGCATTTTCACCAATAATTTCCATCTTCTAGTTTTTCAGCTTCTTTCTTTCCCATCCTTATTCTGTTCAGCAAGATTGTGTGAACGAACGTTTTTTTGTTTTAGACTCTCCAGATATGCCTTCAACTTCAGTAGACTGAATACATAGGAAACCTTTTGCATTTGATCATGGTGTTCTTTATATGTGTCCTAAGCCTTATAGTGTTTTAATTTTGAGTTGCTACATAAAGTCAATTTTTGTAAAGTGGAAAACTCAGTATAAGTGAGAGGGCTTCTTCTGCATATCTACTTTTCAAATCTATAGCTAGCTATTCTTTCCTTTGTTTTCTCTTTTCCAAAATGAATGTGTATTTACTTTACTGCTAAATAGTATATTATACTGTTGTTTAGGTAAATGAATATGGAGAATTATGTACGACTTTTCTCTGTGTTAAAATACTTTTAATTGCAAGCTTTCAGCCCTCTTACAGGAACCTTCATTGGGTAACAGTGTATTGAGCATTAAAAATGTGTTTCATTGTGGAACACTGCTTTAAAATAGGTATCTAGGCAACAATTGTAACAATAACAAA
>NW_013796373.1:0-389 GCF_000517525.1 Limulus polyphemus | reverse complement strand
CAATTAGAAGATACAAAATTTAACAAAACTGTGTACTGTCAATAAGAAGACACACTATTTAACAAAACTATGTACTGCCAATAAGAAGACACACGATTTAACAATACTGTGTACTATCAATAAGAAGACACAAGATTTAACAATACTGTGTCTTTCAATAAGAAGACACAAGATTTAACAAAACTATGTACTGTCAATAAGAAGACACACGATTTGGCAATACTGTGTACTTTCAATAAAAAGACACAAGATTTAACGATACTGTGTACTGTCAATAAGAAGACACAAGATTTAACAATACTGTGTACTATCAAAAAGAAGACACAAGATTTAACGATACTGTGTACTGTCAATAAGAAGACACAATATTTAACAAAACTGTGTACTGT
>NW_013796372.1:0-576 GCF_000517525.1 Limulus polyphemus | reverse complement strand
AACAATGTTACCAGACAAGAATCAAAACGGATCTGTCAAAGACAGTGAAAAGTGTTTCCCGTTGTTAAGAACAAAGCTATACAATGGACTATCTGTGATGTGCCCAGAACGGGTATCTAAACCCGTATTCTAGCGTTGTAAGTCCGCAGACATACCGCTGCGCCACGGGGGGGGGGGGGTGCTATAGATAGAGGTGAGAAGAGAAAATTTGTCGATCAACGGATGACGGCTATACGAACACCTATAGCAACTAACTATGTGTGGCTGGGCTCTAAGTCTACACAGTTTCAATAACTTAAGCCTTAGATACCAATTCTGTTCATAAACGGATAAATAGCTTATTTTATGAAACCGAAAGTATGAATTAATATGATGGGGATAAAAAATAACTGCACTTAATAAATGTTACTGTTTTGTAAAAACATGAGGATTGATACGATCGACATGAAAGTGACTGTAGTTAATAAATATTACTGTCTTGTGAGGAGAACAATCGAAATAAAACTTATTGAACTTAATAAATATTACTGTCTTGTGAAGAGAACAATCGAAATAAAACTTATTGTACTAAATAAA
>NW_013796371.1:0-576 GCF_000517525.1 Limulus polyphemus | reverse complement strand
AGCAGCAAGAATTGCAAGAAAAAGAAGAATCTTGGCAGCAACAGCTGAATTATCTTGAGGAAATGGTGAACAGAGAACAGAGTTGGAGAGCCAAACTTGAAGCAGATAATCGTCATTTACAGGAAGAACGCCGCAAGCTAGTTGACAAGTGAGTCTAGCAAATCTGACAAGACTTTAAGTTACATCCTTAAAAATAGACCATTGTAAGTTTTTGAAATAGGTAAGTCAGGTACATGTGGTAAAGTATGAACACTTGTTTAGAGAAATTCAATATAGAAACTAAGCAGCTTAAACCTATAAATTACTAAAGTATGAACACTTGTTTAGAGAAATTCTATATAGAAACTAAGCAGCTTAAACCTATAAATTACTAAAGTATGAACACTTGTTAGTGAAATTCTATATAGAAACTAAGCAGCGTAAACCTTTAAATTACTAAAGTATGAACACTTGTCTAGAGAAATTCTATATAAAAACTAAGCAGCTTAAACCTATAAATTACTAAAGTATGAACACTTGTTTAGAGAAATTCTATATAGAAACTAAGCAGCTTAAACCTTTAAATTACTAAAGTAT
>NW_013796370.1:0-576 GCF_000517525.1 Limulus polyphemus | reverse complement strand
ATTTCTGTAGCGAAATGTCTACAGATTTACAATGTAGTTGGCAGAGTACAGATAGCCCATTGTGTAGCTTTTTGCTTAAACTACCAACAAACATGATTTTTTTAGATGTTGTGTCATGTGCTCTCTAGCAAACAAACATCTAAATTAAAACATTAAAAATATAGCATACAGTAATACAAAAAGTGCTTTAAAATTCAAATTAGAATTACGCATATTTCACTATACAAACACAATAAAAATAGTAGAAAATTCTAGACTTATTTCTAAAACTCAGAATGCTACAAAATTATGGTTACAAATTTCTCAAAATACATCATATGTAACTGGTAGGTTAGATGTAAAAATTAATATTTATTAATTAATTAATTAATTAGTATGTTCGGCGTATTTGTCTAGAGAATAGAAAACCTTTTAATAAAAATTTTCAACTCACAGAATTCTAGGATACTTTTGGTTTCGATGATATCGTAGCACAGCAGTAATTTAATTTGAGATAACAATTACACAAAACAAAAACGAAATGTTTGCTCGTCACTAATGTATGGCAACATTTAGCTCAGAATCTATAAAGTTCTG
>NW_013796369.1:0-575 GCF_000517525.1 Limulus polyphemus | reverse complement strand
GCCAACAAGACTGATACACACCGTCTTCGTTTTTAACACAAATACATTTTAATATGCGCACAGCAATACAATTTACAGTAACAATTATTACAAACAAAGATTTATAAACAAAAGTTTCACAAACTTACAAACAATATAAAATATTCTTTCTAGTTTGGAACTCCCTTGATATCTTATCGAGGGTTTACGATGAGCGAGTTAATTACGAGTTGATGTAAGCACGATTCGCCGGGAAGCTAGCTAGCTTTGTCCTTGGCCACACACGCTAGCTTTTCCACCGTTGAAGTTAGGTAATGTTTTCGTAAAAATATTAATGTCCGATGAGAATCCTCTGAAGTTAAACGATTTGTAATGTTTGACATTTATAAACATTCCTGGTCAAATATCTGACGTTTTCCGATTGATAAGCATTATAAAAATCACGGTTATAGCTTTCGAAGTTTATGGCACACTAATTATAGCGAACTACTAATAGACACTCTCTTTGGCACGTCGGTTATATTTATAGCCGTAGGAAGGCTTTCTAGAAAATTCAGATTACCTAACAATGCAAGTTAAAGCGTTTACGTACATAT
>NW_013796368.1:0-918 GCF_000517525.1 Limulus polyphemus | reverse complement strand
AATAACCGTATAGAATACCAACTGTATCAGCTGTAATAACCGTATAATACCAACTGTATCAGCTGTAATAACCGTATATATAGTACCAACTGTGTCAGCTGTAATAACCGTATATATAGTACCAGCTGTATCAGCTGTAATAACCGTATATATAGTACCAACTGTATCAGCTGTAATAACCGTATATATAGTACCAACTATATCAGCTGTAATAACCGTATAGTATCAAGTGTATCAGCTGTAATAACCGTATAATACCAAGTGTATTAGCTGTAATAACCGTATATATAGTACCAACTATATCAGCTGTAATAACCGTATAGTATCAAGTGTATCAACTGTAACAACAGTATAGTACCAATTACATAAGGACTATTCTGACCTTATAAACTTCATTCTCCCTGGTGGTTAAAAATATCATATAGTCAATTTTTAAAAAATCATATGTTTTTTAAACTCCTAAGAAGAGTCAACAAAAGCTTTACCCCCCAAGGGAGAGGAGTTGTAGCAAGGCCTCAACTGTATAGTGACTTTTGCCCCACCCTGCATATACTAGTAAATTTACTCACGCCTCTGGCTGCATTTATTTCCCTGACTTTACGGGGACGGCGGGGCGGTTTGCTATGCTGATCTAGCGAATAGGGACAATTAAAGTACGGGGAATATCAAAATGACCAGAGTACACAAATCGTTCGTCCGATTGATCTTTTTAAACTCTAACTTTGAAGGATCCAACTGAGCCGATTGATCCTTTTAAACTCTAGCTTTGAAGGATCCACCTGAGCGGATTGATCCTTTTAAACTCTAACTTTGAAGGATCCACCTGAGTCGATTGATCCTTTTAAACTCTAACTTTGAAGGATCCAACTGAGTCGATTGATCCTTTTAAACTCTAACTTTGAAGGATCCAACTGAGTC
>NW_013796367.1:0-829 GCF_000517525.1 Limulus polyphemus | reverse complement strand
CTTTAGCTCAGAATATGTTCCTTAGCAGGTGAATTGTTTGTTGTACAAACAATGCACTTCCACGTATCTTTAGCTCAAGAAATATGTTCCTTAGCAGGTGAATTGTTTTGTTCTACAAACAGTGCTGGTCCACGTATCTTTAGCTCCCCGAAGATGTTCCTTCACGTGTGAATTGTATTGTTGTACAAACAATGCTGGTCCACGTATCTTTATCTCACGGAATGAGTTCTTTGACATGTGAATTGATTTATTTAATATACAATGCTGCCAAATATATTGTTAACTCACGGAACATGTACCTTAACATGTGAATATTTTGTTGTACAAACAATGGTGGCCGACGTATATTTAACTCACCGAAAATATTCCTTGACATGTAAAATATTTGGTAGGTACATAGAAACTAGTCCACGTATCTTTAGCTCTTTAAAAATGTTCCTTGACATGTGAATTATTTGTTGTACAAACAATGTTGTTCCCCGTATCATTAACTTACCGAAGCTTTTCCTTGCCATGTGAACTGTTTGATATGTACAAACAAAGCTGGTCCACGTATCTTTAGCTCATGGAACAGATGTTGCTCCACGTAACTTTAGCTCACCAAACATGTTCCTGACATGTGAAGTATTTGGTATGTACGAAAAATGCTGGTCCACGTATCTTTAGCCCACGGAACAGGTTCCTTCACATGTGAATTGTCTTGTTGTACAAACAATGCTGGTCCACGTATCTTTAGCTCACGTAACATATTCCTTGACATGTGAATTGATGTGTTTACAAAGAATGCTGGTCCACATATCCTTCGATCACCTAACATTATCCTTGACAT
>NW_013796366.1:0-1109 GCF_000517525.1 Limulus polyphemus | reverse complement strand
CCAACAACACAACTTCTCTTGATTGTCGTATTGTTTAGGACTGCAGAATTAACAACACAACTTCTCTTGATTGTCGTATTGTATAGGACTACAGAATAAACAACACAACTTCTCTTGATTGTCGTATTGTATAGGACTAGAGAACCAACAACACAACTTCTCTTGATTGTCGTATTGTATAGGACTACGGAATAAACAACACAGGTTCTCTTGATTGTCGTATTGTATAGAACTACAGAATTAACAACACAACTTCTCTTGATTGTCGTATTGTATAGAACTACAGAATTAACAACACAGGTTCTCTTGATTATCGTATTGTATAGAACTACAGAATTAACAACACAACTTTTCTTGATTGTCGTATTGTATAGAACTACAGAATAAACAACACAAGTTCTCTTGATTGTCGTATTGCATAGGACTACAGAAATAACAACACAAATTTTCTTGATTGTCGTATTGTATAGGACTACAGAATTAACAACATAACTTCTCTTGATTATCGTATTGCATATGACTGCAGAATTAACAACACAGGTTCTCTTGATTATCGTATTGCATATGACTACAGAATTAACAACACAACTTATCTTGATTGTCATATTGTTTAGGACTGCAGAATTAACAACACAACTTATCTTGATTGTCGTATTGTATAGGACTACAGAAATAACAACACAAATTCTCTTGATTGTCGTATTGTATAGGACTACAGAATTAACAACACAACTTATCTTGATTTTTGTATTGTATAGGACTGCAGAATTAACAACACAAGTTCTCTTGATTGTCGTATTGTATAGGACTACAGAATTAACAACACAACTTATCTTGATTTTTGTATTGTATAGGACTGCAGAATTAACAACACAGGTTCTATTGATTGTCGTATTTTTAGGACTACAGAATTAACAACACAACTTATCTTGATTGTCATATTGTATAGGACTACAGAATTAACAACACAACTTATCTTGATTGTCGTATTGTTTCGTATATTGTACTGTGTAGGTTTACAGATTCAACAGTAGAGCCTGCTTTGTTTATTGTACTGTGTTGGTCTACAGATTCAACAGTAGAGCCTGCTTTGTTTATTGTACTGTGTT
>NW_013796365.1:0-577 GCF_000517525.1 Limulus polyphemus | reverse complement strand
GACCGTTATAACAGTCGACAAAATATAGTGGAAGAAGGACTAAAAAGACCGTTATTAAATTTAACAAAATGTTGCGGAGGAAGGACGAAATATTCCGATATAATGACAAGAAAATGACAAGAAGGACTAAAAAGACAATTATGAAAGTCTATATAATATAGTGTAAGAAAGACTAAAAGACCGTTATCAAAGTAAAAAAAAATCTAGTCTAAGAAGTCTTAAAAAGACAGTTATGAAAGTCGTCAAAATCTAGTGGAAGAAAAACCAAAAACCAGTTATAAAAGTCAAAAAATCAAGTGGAAAAAGGGCTCAAAATACCGTTATCAAAGTCGAAAAAATTAGTTTAGAAAGGATTGAAAATATTATTATGAAAGATATTAAAATATAGTGTTAGAAAGGCTTAAATGACCATTATCAGAGTCGAAAAAATCTAGTCTATTAACGACTAAAAAGACAGTTATGAACGTCGACAAAATCTTGAAGAAGGAAAGCTAAAAACCCGTTTTAAAAGTCAACAAAATTTAGTGGAAAACGGACTAAAAGGACCGTCATTAATGTTAATAAAATCTTGCAGAGG
>NW_013796364.1:0-571 GCF_000517525.1 Limulus polyphemus | reverse complement strand
AACAACTTGCAGCATTCTTGGAACACAGCTGATTCAAAGTTATGGCCTTGATCTGAATGCAGTTCCTTTGGCATACCAAATCTGAAGAAGAAATCACTAATAGCCGAAGCTACAGTTGTAGCTTCCTGATTTGGTATTGCATATGCCTCAGGCCACTTGGTGAAATAATCCATCACCACACAAATGTACTTGTTTCCAGCACGAGTTTGAGGCAAAGGACCATCAATGTCAATGGTTACTCTTTCCATTGGTGCACCAACTTGATATAACTTCATTGGAGCACGTCCCTTATGCTTGGGTCCCCCTTTTAGCACAACATGTACTGCATGTTCTGCACCATTCTTCCACATCTTGTCTCATTCATATGCAGTAAAATTTGTGTCGTAGGTGACTCAATGTTTTCTTAACTCCGAGATGTCCTCCTGTTACAGTATCATGGGATTGATGCAACACAACTTCCCTTAACTTTCTCGGTATAACCGTTTGCTAGGTCGTCACTTTCCCATCTGCAGTTTCCTATCTCTGGAGAAGAATACCATCTTTAAGCTTCAACTGGTCCTATTGTGCCCAG
>NW_013796363.1:0-666 GCF_000517525.1 Limulus polyphemus | reverse complement strand
TGACCTTATTGACAGTACACAGTATCGTTAAATGTCAATAAGAAGACACAAGATTTAACGATACTGTGTACTGTCAATTAAAAGACACAAGAATACACAGTATCGTTAAATCTTGGTTCTTTTCATTGATAGTACACACAGTATTGCTAAATCGTGTGTCTTCTTATTGAGAGTACACAGTATTGTTAAATCTTGTGTCTTCTTATTGACAGTAAGTGTATAGTTAAATCTTGTGACTTCTTATTGACAGTACACATTATCGTTGAATATTGTGTCTTCTTATTGAAAGTACACAGTATCGTTAAATCTTGAGTCTTCTTATTGACCGTAGACAGTATCGTTAAATCTTGTGTCTTCTTGTTGACAGTGCACAGTATCGTTAAATCTTGTGTCTTCTTATTGACAGTACAAAGTATCATTAAATCTTGTGTATTCTTATTGACAGTACACAGTATCGTTAAATCTTGTGTCTTTTTATTGACAGTACACAGTATCGTTAAATCTTGTGTCTTCTTATTGACAATACACATTATCGTTAAATCTTGGTTCTTTCCATTGATAGTACACACAGTATTGCTAAATCGTGTGTCTTCTTATTGAGAGTACACAGTATTGTTAAATTTTGTGTCTTCTTATTGACAGTACACAGTATAGTTAAATCTTGTG
>NW_013796362.1:0-576 GCF_000517525.1 Limulus polyphemus | reverse complement strand
AACAGCTTATCACAGTTATTCATTTATAATTTTAACTGTATAATTAAAACATAATAGTTTATCACAGTTATTTATTTATTATTTTAACTGTGTAACTGAAACATAACAGCTTATCACAGTTATTTATTTATATATTTTAACTGCATAATTAAAACATAACAGCTTATCACAGTTATTTATTTATATATATTTTAACTGCACAATTAAAACATAACAACTTATCACAGTTATTTATTTATATATATTTTAACTGCACAATTAAAACATAACAACTTATCACAGTTATTTATTTATATATATTTTAACTGCATAATTAAAACATAACCGCTTAGCATAGTTTTTTATTGATTATTTTATCTGTATAGACCTACAAGTCATTGTGTCTCATTCATTATAAACTGACTTTTTTTCCTAACTCGCAGTAAGCAAAGTACGGATCATGGAATTGTTGAGAAAGATTATGTCCGAGAAAAAGAGCAGAAAGACAAGAGCCCACCCAGCTAGCCCCATGTAAACTTCCCTGTCTATTGTGGATAAAATATTGAATAACTGAAAAAAAATGCAGATACGAGCAGT
>NW_013796361.1:0-876 GCF_000517525.1 Limulus polyphemus | reverse complement strand
AACCAATCCCTTTGGTGAACTAACAACATAATGACATCAACAATCCTTTTGGTGAACTAACAACATAATGACATCAACAATCCTTTTGGTAAACTAACAAAATAATGGCATCAACAATCTCTTTGGTGAACTAACAACATAATGACATCAACAATCTCTTTGGTGAACTAACAACATAATGACATCAATAATCCCTTTGGTGAACTAACAAAGTAATGACATCAACAATCCCTTTGGTGAACTAACAAAATAATGACATCAACAATCCCTTTGGTGAACTAACAAAATAATGACATCAACAACCTCTTTGGTGAACTAACAACATAATGACATCAATAATCCCTTTGGTGAACTAACAAAATAATGACATCAACAATCTCTTTGGTGAACTAACAACATAATGACATCAATAATCCCTTTGGTGAACTAACAAAATAATGACATCAATAATCCCTTTGGTGAACTAACAAAATAATGGCATCAACAATCTCTTTGGTGAACTAACAAAATAATGACATCAACAATCTCTTTGGTGAACTAACAACATAATGGCATCAACAATCCCTTTGGTGAACTAATTTTGGTGAACCTAACAAAATAATGACATCAACAATCCCTTTGGTGAACTAACAACCATAATGACATCAATAATCCCTTTGGTGAACTAACAAAATAATGACATCAACAATCCCTTTGGTGAACTAACAACATAATGATATCAACAATCCTTTTGGTGAACTAACAAAATAATGACATCAACAATCCTTTTGGTGAACTAACAAAATAATGGCATCAACAATCCTTTGGTGAACTAACAACATAATGACATCAATAATCCCTTTGGTGAACTAACAAAATAATGACATCAACAATCCC
>NW_013796360.1:0-1673 GCF_000517525.1 Limulus polyphemus | reverse complement strand
TCAATAAGAAGACAACAAGATTTAACGATACTGTGTACTGTCAATAAGAAGACACAAGATTTAACGATACTGTGTACTGTCAATAAGAAGACACAAGAGAAAGGACACATTATTGTTAAATCTTGTGTCTTCTTATTGACAGTACACAGTATCGTAAAATCTTGTGTCTTCTTATTGACAGTACACAGTATCGTTAAATCTTGTGTCTTTCTTACTGACAGTACACAGTATCGTAAATCTTGTGTCTTCTTATTGACAGGACACAGTATCATTTAACGATACTGTGTACTTTCAATAAGAATACACAAGATTAACGATACTGTGTACTGTCAATAAGAAAACACAAGATTTAACAATACTGTGTACTCTCAATAAATCTTGTGTCTTCTTATTGGGAGTACACAGTATCGTTAAATCTTGTGTCTTCTTATTCAATAAGAAGACACAAGTATTTAACGATACTGTGTACTGTCAATAAGAAGACACAAGATTTAACGATACTGTGTACTGTCAATAAAAATACCAAAGATTTAACAATACTCACAAGATTTAGCAATAATGTGTCCTGTCAATAAGAAGACACAAGATTTACGATACTGTGTACTGTCAATAAGAAGACACAAGATTTAACGATACTGTGTACTGTCAATAAGAAGACACAAGATTTAACGATACTGTGTACTTTCATTAAGAATACACTAGATTTAACGATACTGTGTATTGTCAATAAGAAGACAAAGATTTAACTAGTACACATTATTGTTAAATCTTGTGTTTTCTTACTGACAGTACACAGTATCGTAAAATCTTGTGTCTTCTTATTGACAGTACATTGTATTGTTATATCTTGTGTCTTCTTATTGAAAGTACACAATATCGTTAAATCTTGTGTCTTCTTATTGACAGTACACAGTATTTAAATCTTGTGTCTTCTTATTGACAGGACACATTATTGTTAAATCTTGTGTTTTCTTACTGACAGTACACATTATCGTTGAATATTGTGTCTTCTTATTGACAGTACAGAGTATCGTTAAATCTTGTGTCTTCTTATTGACAGTACAGAGTATCGTTAAATCTTGTGTCTTCTTATTGACCAAAAATGTGTACTGTCATTAAGAAGACACAATATTCAACGATAATGTGTACTTTCAATAAGAAGACACAAGATTTAACAATACTGTGTACTGTCAATAAGAAGACACAAGATTTAACAAAAATGTGTACTGTCATTAAGAAGACACAAAATTTATCGATACTGTGTACTTTCAATAAGAAGACACAAGATTTAACAATACTGTGTACTGTCAATAAGAAGACACAAGATTTAACAAAACTGTGTACTGTCAATAAGAAGACACACGATTTAGCAATACTGTGTACTGTCAATAAGAAGACACAAGATTTAACAAAACTGTGTACTGTCAATAAGAAGAAACACGATTTAGCAATATTGTGTACTATCTATAAAAAGACACAAGATTTAACGATACTGTGTACTGTCAATAAGAAGACACAAGATTTAACAATACTCTGTACTATCTATAAAAAGACACAAGATTTAACAAAAATGTGTACTGTTAATAAGAAGACACAAGATTTAACGATACTGTGTTCTGTAAATAAGAAGACACAAGATTTAACGATAATGTGTACTATCAGTAAGAAAACAC
>NW_013796359.1:0-946 GCF_000517525.1 Limulus polyphemus | reverse complement strand
GTGAAAATCATTTACTTCTTCTTGTTGTATGGAGTGAAAATCATTTACTTGTTTCTTGACGTAGAAAGTGATAGTCATTTACTTGTTTCTTAATGTAGGGAGTGAAAATCATTTAATTATTTCTTGATGTAGAGAGTGAAAATCATTTACTTGTTTCTTGATGAAGGAAGTGAAAATCATTTACTTGTTTCTTGATGTAAAGAATGGAAATCATTTACTTTTTAGTTGATGAATAGAGTTAAAATCATTTACCTGTTTCTTGATGTAATGACTGGCAATCATTTACTTGTTTCTTGTTGTAGTGAGTGAAAATCATTTACTTAATTCTTGATGTAGAAAGTGAAAATCATTTACTTGTTTTTTGTTGTACGGAGTGAAAATCATTTAATTTTTCTTGATGGACAGAGTGAAAATCATTAACTTGTTTCTTGTGGTAGGGAGTGAAAATCATTTACTTGTTTCTTCATGTAGAGAGTGAAAATCATTTACTTGTTTCTTGTTGTAGGGAATGAAAATCATTTACTTGTTTCTTCTTGTAGAGAGTGAAAATCATTTAATTGTTTCTTGATGTAGAGAGTGAAAATCATTTAATTGTTTCTTAATGTAGGAAGTGAAAAACATTTACTTGTTTCTTGTTGTGGGGAGTGAAAATCAATTACTTGTTTCTTGTTGTAAGTAGTGAAAATCATTTACTTGTTTCTTGTTGAAGGGAGTGAAAATCATTTACTTGTTTCTTGATGTAGAGAGTGAAAATCATTTACTTGCTTCTTGATGTATCGTGTTAAAATCATTTACATGCTTCTGGATGTAGGAAGTGAAACTCATTTACTTGTTTCTAGATGTAGAGAGTGAAAATCACTAGCGTGTTTCTTAATATAGGAAGTGAAAATAGTTTACTTGTTTCTTTATGTAGAATATGAAAATCATTAACTTAGTTCTTAAAGTA
>NW_013796358.1:0-576 GCF_000517525.1 Limulus polyphemus | reverse complement strand
GACAGAGGAGCAGAAAGCAGTATATCTGGCAACGAGCTTGAAGGGACAACCACTGGAAATACTTGGACAGTTGTCAGCAGATGATAGACACAACTACAGAGCACTGGTAGAGGCTCTAGAACTCAGGTATGGAACCCAGGGCTAGGTTTAGGACGAGAGTCTGTGCTAAAGGGGAGAGCCTGCAAGAGCTGGCACAGGACTTGGAAAGCATGGCACACAAGACCTACCCAACTGCACCACCCAATCTCCTAAAGTTGTTGCTGAGGGATCAGTTCGTAGATCCCTTGGACAGTCCACAACTGAAGATACAAGTGAAGCAAGCACACCCCTCTACCATGCAGGATGCAATGACCAAAGCTCTCGAATTTGAATCCTACGTTAAGTCCAGCACAGAGGTACCAAGGCTGGTACAGTCATCTGGATTCAAGGCCAGAAAAGGTCAGCTTTCAGAGAAGTTTCAGGGACTTTGCTGGCACTGTAACAAACCTGGGCATAAGAGAGCTCAGTGCTGGAAACTTCAGCACAGGGGAGATGATACAGCAGGAAAGGCTGCTACCCAGAAAGGCTGTTGGAACT
>NW_013796357.1:0-727 GCF_000517525.1 Limulus polyphemus | reverse complement strand
ATCTTTATACAGATTTTGTAGGTGGTTTGATACCAAACAATGTTTATAGTCAACAACTATCTTTATACAGATGTTATAGGTGGTTTGATACCAAACAATGTTTATAGTCAGTAAATATCTTTATACAGATGTTGTAGGTGCTTTGATACCAAACAATGTTTACAGTCAAAAAATATCTTGATACAGATAGTGTTGGTGGTTTGATACCAAACAACGTTTATAGTCACTAAATATCTTTATACAGATGTTGTAGATGGTTTGATACCAAACAATGTTTATACTCACTAAAAATCTATTTAGAGATGTTGTAGGTAGTTTGATACCAAACAATGTTTATAGTCACTAAATATCTTGATACAGGTGTTCTAGGTGGTTTGATACCACTAAATATCTTTATACAGATGGTATAGGTGGTTTGATACCAAACAATGTTTATAGTCACTAAATATCTTTATACAGATGTTGTAGGTAGTTTGATACCAAACAATGTTTATAGTCACTAAATATCTTTATAGAGATGTTGTAGATGGTTTGATACCAAACAATGTTTATAGTCTAAATATCTTTATACAGATGGTTGTATGTGGTTTGATATCAAATAATGTTTATAGTCACTAAATATCTTTATACAGATTTTGTAGGTGGTTTGAACCAATCAATGTTTATAGTCACTAAATATCTTGATGCAGATAGTGTAGGTGGTTTGATATCAAACAATGTTTATTGT
>NW_013796356.1:0-576 GCF_000517525.1 Limulus polyphemus | reverse complement strand
CGAATTTATAACCATGATACTCATCTTTAGCCTTACTTGGTACAACTACTCCATGAACAATTAGGTGTAACTCTAGTTATCGAATTTATAACCACCATATTCATCTTTAGCCTTAGATGGTACAACTACTAAATGGACACCTAGGTGTAACTCTAGTTACAGAATTTAGAACCACCATACTCATCTTTAGCCTTACTTGGTACAACTACTCCATAAACAGCTAGGTGTATCTATAGTTACCGAATTAATATCCAACATACTCATCTTTAGCCTTACTTGGTACAACTACTCCATGAACACTTAGGTGTAACTCTAGTTACGGAATTTATATCCACCATACTCATCTTTAGCCTTACTTAGTACAACTACTCCATGTACACCTAGGTGTAACTCTAGTTACAGAATTTATAACCACTATACTCGTCTTTAGCCTTACTTGGTACAACTACTCCATGTACACCTATGTGTAACTCTAGTTACAGAATTTATAACCACTATACTCGTCTTTAGCCTTACTTGGTACAACTACTCAATGAACACTTAGGTGTAACTCTAGTTACCGAATTTATAACCATC
>NW_013796355.1:0-576 GCF_000517525.1 Limulus polyphemus | reverse complement strand
AACAGAACATTCCTAAAACAATGTTCATCATGGTAGTATTGGACAGTGCTTAGTGGGACACTTAAATAGTAATCACAAGGACAATCTTCAACAGAACATTCCTAAAACAATGTTCATCATGGTAGTATTAGGATATTGCTTGTCAGGACAGTATCGGTACAATACTTCTAAGGATAGTACTTCTCACTATGACATAGTAAAGTGCTCATCAGGAAAGTATAAGAACATTTTCATCATGACTATTATAAAACTGTTATTCAGGAAAGTAAAAATGAAATGTTCTGAGATCGTTTTAAGACGATATCTATTAAGAGAAAATAATACTGTAATAATGTTTACCATTACAACAATAGTACATTGTTTAGAAGGGCAATTTAACGTAATACTGATCAACAAATAAGTATGAAAAATTCATTCACACGTACTGTATAGGGGCCAGCCCCCATATACCTTGTTTGTTAATTTGAGGACTTTGGGCGTGTCTATATCTTGTTTGTTAATTTGAAGACTATGGGCGAGCCCCCATATACCTTGTTTGTTAATTTGAGGACTTTGGGCGTGTCTATATCTTGTTTG
>NW_013796354.1:0-577 GCF_000517525.1 Limulus polyphemus | reverse complement strand
AGTGTGTGCCTAAAAGCATATAAATATGCTCAATAGAGTAATTTCTTTAATATAATTTCAGTTTTTGTGTTTGTATTGTTCTAATAGCTGTATTCTAATTTGCTCATCTTTTTTATACAAGCTCTAACATATAAGAAAGTAATTAGTAAAAATATGAGAGAGAAAATTAAAACCAGATTTTTATAGTGTTCCAGTTTTTTATAGTTTTATAAGTTCTATTATATATATATTAAATTGGGTCTAACATATTTGATTTTCATCAGTTTTTTTTTATGTTTGTTATTTATCTTTATCTACTGAAACAGTTATGTAGCTGTGAAAATAACATAAAACACCAAAGAACAGTAAAAGCATTGACCTGAAGAAATACAACTGTCAATTCTATCCTAGGCCTACACTGGTATAGGAGTTATTTTCTTACTACCTAAGTTCGATTCCCTGTCAACGAACATCCTTGCCTTTGCAGCCTTTGGTTAGAGGGAAGTCTATTATATCAGTGCTAAATTACGATCAGCTAGCACAGATAGCCCTCATTTAGTTTTGTGCAAAATTTAAAAAATAACCAATCAAACGATTA
>NW_013796353.1:0-576 GCF_000517525.1 Limulus polyphemus | reverse complement strand
CTTTATAAAGAGATTACGTTATCAATTTAGTAAGTGGATGTAAATATACTCATCAGTTAAACGTTATTTTTTTCATGGAGTACTATATACAACATAAGTTTCTTTATAAATAGATTACGTTATCAATTTAGTAAGTGAATGTAAATATACTCATCAATTAAACGTTATTTTTTCATGGAATACTATATACAACATAAGTTTCTTTATAAAGAGATAACGTTATCAATTTAGTAAGTGAATGTAAATATACTCATCAGTTATACGTTATTTTTTCATGCAGTACTATACACAACATAGTAGTGTATATTCCTGACGAATATTCACGTGAATGCATTGAAATGTCGATCCTTAGCCAAGCCATCTATTCAACTTTTCGATAAAAAGATCTTCATTAAGCCCACAATATATTCGTATGAAATATTAGTTATTCAATTCAAAGTTATTCAAAAACAAACATTGTGCATATTTGTTAAAGTGGGTAATAGATATATAACGGGAATTGCAAGACATCGAGTAATGTGCGTTGTATATAGTTTCAACAGTTATTTTAGTTACTCACAAAAAGAAATTCGATAA
>NW_013796352.1:0-576 GCF_000517525.1 Limulus polyphemus | reverse complement strand
GCAGTCTGAATAAAACATTAAATACAGTTTGAATTAAAACGTTCAACACAGTTTGAATTACAAGATTCAATACAGTTTGAATTACAAGATTCAATACAGTTTGAATTGAAACCTTAAATTCAGTTTGAATTAAAGCATTCAATACAGTTTGAATTAAAACATTAAATACAGTTTGAATTGAAACATTAAATACAGTTTGAATTAAAACATTAAATACAGTTTGCATTAAAACATTCAATACAGCTTGAGCACAATAAGTCGAAGAGGAAAACACCTAGTCCTTTTCCGTGCCTGGTTAGAAACCTGGAAATTGGGGGTTTCGGAAAAGGCAAATGTTCAAAGTGGTTGATGTGTGTTGTTAGGTGTTTTTACTTTGTTATAGAGGGAGATGTGTTTGTTACACGATTTTGATGTTTCAACTAATTTAGAGATTTTACTTAACAAGCAATTACGGTATTTTGATTTATTTGTAATATGTGGTAGCTAGTTCAATAAATACTTCTTTGGGTGTTTCATTTTACTAGTGCCCCTTAGTGGAACAGCGGCTACTATGCGAGGGTCACGTGACGTGCTTCA
>NW_013796351.1:0-1158 GCF_000517525.1 Limulus polyphemus | reverse complement strand
ACAGAATTTATTGAAGATGAATATGGTGGAGTAGTTGTACGAAGTAAGGCTAAAGATGAAATGGTGGTTATACATTTTGTAACTAGAGTTACACCTAGGTTTCATGGAGTAGTTGTACCAAGTAAAGCTGAAGATGAATATGGTGGTTATAAATTCTGTAACTAGAGTTACACCTAGGTTTCATGGAGTAGTTGTACCAAATAAGGCTAAAGATGAGTATGGTGGTTTTAAATTCGGTAACTAGAGTTACACCTAAGTGTTCGTGGAGTTGTTGTACCAAATAACGCTAAAGATGAGTATGGGTGTTACACATTCGGTAACTAGAGCTACACCTAGGTGTTGATGGAGTAGTTGTACAAAGTAAGGCTAAAGATGAGTATGGTGGATATAAATTCGGAAACTAGAGTTACACGTAGGTGTTCATGGAGTAGTTGTACCAAGTAAGGCTAAAGATGAGTATGGTGGTTAAAAATTCGGTAACAAGAGTTACACCTACGTGTTTGTGAAGTTGTTGTACCAAATAACGCTAAAGATGAGTATGGGTTTACACATTCGGTAACTAGAGTTACACCTAGGTTTCATGCAGTAGTTGTACCAAGTAAAGCGGAGTTCATGGAGTAGTTGTACCAAGTAAGGCTAAAGATGAGTATGGTGAAACCCTTGATGTAACTCTAGTTAACGAATTTAAAACCACCATACTCATCTTTAGCCTTATTTGGTACAACTACTCCATGAAACCTAGGTGTAACTCTAGTTTCCGAATTTATAACCATCATACTCATCATTAGCCTTACTTGGTACAACTACTCCATGAACACTTACATGTAACTTTAGTTACAGAATTTTTAACCACCATACTCATCTTTAGCGTTAATTGGTACAACTACTCCATGTACACCTACGTGTAACTTTAGTTCCCGAATGTGTAACCCCATACTCATCTTTATCGTTATTTTGTACAACAACTCCACGAACACGTAGGTGTAATTCTGGTTACCGAATTTATAACCACCATACTCATCTTTAGCCTTACTTGGTACAACTACTCCATGAACACTTAGGTGTAATTGTAGTTACCGAATTTTTAACCACCATATTCATCTTTAGCCTTACTTGGTACAACTACTTCATGAACACTTACATGTAACTCTAGTTACT
>NW_013796350.1:0-865 GCF_000517525.1 Limulus polyphemus | reverse complement strand
TATGTTGTTGTTTATAAAGAGAGTCAATATGTTCTCCTATCCTTGTGTGTAAGTTCATCTGATTTAAATTATCTGCAATTATGTTTCTTTTATGTTGTTGTTTATAAAAAGATTTATAAACAACAACATAAAAGAAACATAATTGCAGATCATTTACACCAGATGAATCTACACAGAAAGATAGGAGAACATACTGACTCTCTTAATAAACAACAACATAAAAGAAACACAATTGCAGCTAATTTAAACCAGATGAATCTACACACAAGGATAGGAGAACATATTGACGAGAGTCAATATGTTCTCCTATCCTTGTGTGTAAGTTCATCTGGTTTAAATTATCTGCAATTGTGTTTCTTTTATGTTGTTGTTTATAAAGAGAGTCAATATGTTCTCCTATCCTTGTGTGTAGATTCATCTGGTTTAAATTAGCTGCAATTATGTTTTTTTAATTGTTGTTGTTTGTAAAAAGAGTCAATATGTTCTCCTATCCTTGTGTGTAAGTTCATCTGGTTTAAATTATCTGCAGTTATGTTTCTTTTATGTTGTTGTTTATAAAGAGAGTCAATATGTTCTCCTATCCTTGTGAGTAGGTTCATCTGGTTTCTACTATGTACGTATGGCAGCTGTTACACGTAAGCTGGTAAACAACATTAGAGACAAGAGACCACACCTATCTTTAGATTGCAAATACGTTTTCGTAAGATAGTTAGCTTTATTACATTGTAGAGTAGTGTAGTGAGATTTTGAAAGTTAGTTTTTTAGGGTTGGGACGTTATATAACTTTTATCGGCAGTTCAGATTTCCTGATTATAGTTTTTATTTCCTTGGAGATAGTTTCGTCAGAAAGAATTACCATAAAAGT
>NW_013796349.1:0-459 GCF_000517525.1 Limulus polyphemus | reverse complement strand
GGAGACTTCCCTTTGGTCTTCCTGGGATTATACAGCCATAGCTTGTCTCCTGGTACAAAGCTGACTTCAGTAGATCTCTTATCATAAGTTTACTTCATCGAATCAGCAGACTTTTTCAAGTTTGAACGCACTCGATGGTGAACATCATCCATCCTTTCCGATAACACTTTCACAAACTCTGACACATTCTCAGGCAACTCTTCATAAGGTGGGCATCCCTTATGCTTGAGTCCCTCTTTTGCACTACATGTACTGCATGTCCTGCACCATCCTTCCACATCTCGCCTCATACCTATCCAGTAAAATCTTTGTCGTAGGTGACTCAATGTCTTCTTAATTCCGAGATGTCCTCCTGTTAAATTATCATGGGATTGACGCAGCACAGCTTCCCGTAACTTCCTCGGTATAACTGTTTGCCAAGTCGTCACTTTCCCATCTGTAGTTTCCCATCCCCGGACA
>NW_013796348.1:0-1044 GCF_000517525.1 Limulus polyphemus | reverse complement strand
GTTCGTTGAGATGCTGTTCATAATAACGCTAGAGATGAGTAAAGTCGTTATAAATTCGGTAACTAGAGTTACACCTAGGTGTTCGTGGTGTTGTTGTACCAAATAACGCTAAAGATGAGTATGGTGGTTACACATTCGGTAACTAGAGTTACACTTAGGTGTTCATGGAGTAGTTGTACCAAGTAAATCTAAAGATGAGTATGGTTATAAATTCGGAAACTAGAGTTTACCTAGGTGTTCACGAAGTAGTTGTACCAAGTAAGGCTAAAGATGAGTATGGTGGTTATAAAGTCGGTAACTAGAGTTACTCCTAAGTGTTCATGGAGTAGTTGTACCAAGTAAGGCTAAAGATGAATATCGTGGTTATAAATTCGGAAACTATAGTTATACTTAGGTGTTTATGAAGTAGTTGTACAAAGTAAGGCTAAAGATGAGTATGGTGGTTATAAATTCCGTAACTATAGTTACACCTAGGTGTTTATAGAGTAGTTGTACCAACTAAGTCTAATGATGAATATGATGGTTATAAATTCTGTAAATAGAGTTACACCTAGGTGTTCATGGAGTAGTTGTACCAAGTAAGGCTAAAGATGAGTATGGTGGTTATAAATTCGGTAACTAGAGTTACACCTAAGTATTCATGGAGTAGTTGTACCAAATAACGTTAAATATGAGGGTGGTGGTTATAAATTCGGTAACTATAGTTACACCTAGATGTTTATGGAGTAGTTGTACCAAGTAAGGCTAAAGATGAGTATGGTGGTTATAAATTTCGTAACCATAGTTACACATAGGTGTTCAAAGAGTAGTTGTACCAAGTAAGGCTAGAGATGAGTATGGTGTTTATAAATTTTGTAACTAGAGTTACACCTAGGTGTTCGTTGAGTTGTTGTTCCTAATAACGATAAAGATGAGAAAGGTGGTTATAAATTCGGTAACTAGAGTTACACCTAGGTGTTCTTGGTGTTCATGTACCAAATAACGCTAAAGACGAGTATGGTGGTTACACATTCGGTAACTAGAGTTACACCTAGTTGTTCATGG
>NW_013796347.1:0-576 GCF_000517525.1 Limulus polyphemus | reverse complement strand
CCTCATCTTGAAGAGTTGATAGATAGAAACAAGATGATGATATTAATTCTGAGATTGTTAAGAAAAATTGAGAAGTTTAAAGAACGATAAGCCAAGCCAAGATCTGCCATTAAGTCAAGTGTACTTAAACATACACTAAGAAAACATGGCATTCTTGTTCATTACAATTGGTTTAATATCTTAGCACGATGATGAACAGAACCACTAAATAGAAGAGAGGCTACTAATTCATAAGCCGAGGCCCGAGATGAACACTGTTGGAACAAGTTACTAAGTTGGTCTACTCTTATGTTAGGCCTCACTAAAACACTGTCTCAAATAAGGCTGGAGCCCCACAAAAACCTTGCCTAAATATGTTCAGAACATGAGTAGAGCCTCGAGTAAATTTTCAACTTGTGAAGAAACATTGCAACTGGAACCGTTTAGTTCTGGAATTACTTCTTAGTGAATTGATGTGTGAAACAAATATTAGAGAAAGCCACGTACCTAACTACATTAAAATCATTATTACTGTTCACTAACTTGTTTAAAAAAAGTAACAATAACTACTTTATTTTATTCTACCTTAGCAAAAAA
>NW_013796346.1:0-573 GCF_000517525.1 Limulus polyphemus | reverse complement strand
GTCACCTGACAGACAATTAGCTAGTAGATAATAATAATAATAATAATGTAACTGTCATCTGACGGACAGTCAGCCAGTAGATAATAATAATAATGTAACTGTCATCTGACGGACAGTCAGCTAGTAGATAATAATAATAATGTAACTGTCATCTGACGGACAGTCAGCTAGTAGATAATAATAATGTTTATTATAATTCTAAATTTACTAAATGTATCTTGGCGATATTTGGCAAGTTTTTAGTAAACATTACAAGTCTTTTGTACACATAAAAAAGATCTATATGAATATAATAGTACTGTCTGTTGCATGTCCATCTAACTACTTCGCAGGGTGTGGATGGATCTTCACCAAATTTGGTATGGAGGTTCATTGGGTCCAGGGGAGATACATACAATTTTTAGTTTTGCGGCTTTATGGGCGTTTTTTATTACTACTTCGCCCCTGTTGATGGATCTTCACCAAATTTGATATTAAGGTTTGTTGGGTCCATGCGGAGGTACATACAAAGTTGCGATTTCACATTTTGTGTTTTGTCAATTTTTATCGGCGTTTTGACAATTATATATATAT
>NW_013796345.1:0-600 GCF_000517525.1 Limulus polyphemus | reverse complement strand
GTTACACCTAGGTGTTCATGGAGTGTTGTACCAAATAACGCTAAATATGAGTATGGTGGTTATAAATTCGGTAACTCGAGCTACACCTAGGTGTTCGTGGAGTTGTTGTACCAAATAACGCTAAAGATGAGTATAGTGGTTAAAAATTCGCTAACTATAGTTACACCTATGTGTTCGTCGAGTTGTTGTACCAAATAATGCTAAGGATGAGTATGGTGGTTATAAATTTGGTAACTACAGTTACACCTAGGTGTTCTTGGAGTTGTTGTACCAAATAAGGCTAAAGATGAGTATGGTGGTTATAAATTAAGTAACTATAGTTACACCTAGGTGTTTATTGAGTAGTTGAACCACGTAATACTAAATTTGAGTATGGTGATTATAAAATCGGTAACTAGAGTTACACCTAGGTTTTCGTGGAGTTGTTGTACCAAATAACACTAAAGATGAGTATGGTGATTATAAATTCGGTAACTACAGTTACACCTAGGTGTTCATGGAGTTGTTGTACCAAATAATGCTAAAGATGAGTATGGTGGTTATAAATTACGTAACTATAGTCACACCTAGGTGTTTATGGAGTAGTTGTACGAAGTAAGA
>NW_013796344.1:0-956 GCF_000517525.1 Limulus polyphemus | reverse complement strand
ATTATATTCTACACACGTTATTACAGTATATCTCATCATTATATTCTACAAAACTTATTACAGTCTATCTCATCATAATATTCTACACAAGTTATTACAGTACATCTCATTATTATATTCTACATACGTTATTACAGTCTATCTCATCATTATATTCTACACACGTTATTACAGTCTATCTCATCATTATGTTCTACACAATTTATTACAGTCTGTCTCATCATTATATTCTACACAATTTATTACAGTTTAACTCATCATTATATTCTTCACAAGTTATTACAGTCTATCTCATCATTATATTCTACACAATTTATTTCAGTCTGTCTGATCATTATATTCTACACACGTTATTACAGTCTATCTCATCATTTATGTTCATCACACGTTATTACAGTCTGTCTCATCATTATATTCTACAAAAGTTATTACTGTCTATCTCATCATAATATTCTACACAAGTTATTACAGTCTATCTCATCATAATATTCTACACAAGTTATTACAGTCTATCTCATCATTATTTTCTACAAAAGTTATTACAGTCTATCTCATCATTATATTCTACAAAAGTTATTACAGTCTATCTCATCATAATATTCTACACACGTTATTACAGTCCCTCTCATCATTCTATTCTATACAACTTATTACAGTCTATCTCATCATTATATTCTACAAACGTTATTACAGTCTATCTCATCATTATGTTGTACACACGTTATTACAGTCTGTCTCATCATTATATTCTACACAAGTTATTTCAGTCTATCTCATATTTATATTCTACACAATTTATTACAGTTTAACTCATCATAATATTCTTCTCACGTTATTACAGTCTTTCTAATCATTATATTTTACACAAGTTATTACAGTCTTTCTAATCATTATATTCTCCACAAGTTATTACAGTCTATCTCATCATTATATTCTACAAAAGTTATTACAGTCTA
>NW_013796343.1:0-576 GCF_000517525.1 Limulus polyphemus | reverse complement strand
AAATATAAGCCTTGATACATAGTTCACAGGGTTTATTACAATTTATAATAATGTTTTGCCTATGGTATTTTTGTGGTGTGCCAAACATATACGAAGTACACCCAAGGCATATATTTACCATGATTGTTACAGAAAGTAGAATCACAGGACACTTTTTGAAACACAGTTATTTCATTAAGATGGAAACAATTTTTTATCACATCATATTTATTCTTATATAAAAATTAATTATACTTCTGCGCATGCTCATTATTGAGTAACTTTAGATGTACAGGTATTCAAATGAAGACTCGCGTTTATAAACAGATGGCCTCAAGTATTAGTGTATGTGTTACCTGTCTTGTACTTTTATAGTTATACAAGTCCCGCTACATACTAGAACGCAAACAAAACAGAATGACGCAACCATTTTTCGAGACAACAGTGACTTGTAAACATATTAAACAATATACCAAAAGGACGGTGATGTAATATATACACATAATTAAAAAATTCCTTCTCTGTAAACGTTGCATCAAACACATAAGATAATGTAACCGGTTTCAGCTGGCTTGTTATTAGTTAGTGATGTGTAAC
>NW_013796342.1:0-224 GCF_000517525.1 Limulus polyphemus | reverse complement strand
TCTAGTTACCGAATTTGTAACCACCATACTCATCTATAGCGTTATTTGGTACAACAACTCCACGAATACCTAGGTGTAACTCTAGTTACCGAATTTATAACCACCATATTCATCCTTAGCCTTACTTGGTACAACTGCTCCATGAACACCTAGGTGTAACTCTAGTTTGTAGTTGTACCAAGTAAGACTAAAGATGAGTATGGTGGTTATAAATTCGGTGGTAC
>NW_013796341.1:0-575 GCF_000517525.1 Limulus polyphemus | reverse complement strand
ATTATAACAGAAAATTTTCACAAAACACAGTTTATCAGAGTTAATGGTATCTAGTATCCTGATACTAAAGTTGATATTGCTTTCATGGTTCCTAAAGTTGGTATTCTTGTATGATGAGAATGATCTAATGTCTTACAATGTGGTTTCCAAATATTGGTGACACTTAGGAGCCAATTATATTTGTCCCTCAAAATGTTTTGACCAAATATTCAATTTTGTGTAAGTTATGTATTTTTGAGAACAAAACACATTATTCTGTTTGTGGAATTTAATGTTTACAATGCTTTGAAGTTGAATTATGGAGAATTATGTAAAGCCCATAGGAACTTTCAGTGGCAACTGTGTCAAATGCCTCTCAGCAATTGAAAGACCACTTAACCATGTTTATTGTCTGGTGGTCAAACAGAATATCTAGAAGTCTTTGCAGAAAAATCAGAAATAAAATTTCCTTTACAATATTTCAATATTTATTGGTGATTCTAAGATGTAGTCATGTACATAATTTCAAGTTTATATATAGCTCATTAACTTTTGAAATGGTCTACCATTTACTGGCATGGATCATGGTTGTCAAG
>NW_013796340.1:0-576 GCF_000517525.1 Limulus polyphemus | reverse complement strand
GTTCCATCAAACAATTTACATTTATCTTTACTGTTCCATCAAACAATTTACATTTGTCTTTACTGTTCCATCAAACAATTTACATTGGTCTTTACTGTTCCATCAAACAATTTACATTTGTCGTTACTGTTCCATCAAACAATTTACATTTGTCGTTACTGTTCCACCCAACAATTTACATTTGTATTTTCTGTTCCATCAAACAATTTACATTTGTCTTTACTGTTCCATCAAACAATTTACATTTGTCTTTACCGTTCCATCAAACAATTTACATTTGTCTTTACTGTTCCACTCAACAATTTACATTTGTATTTTCTGTTCCATCAAACAATTTACATTTGTCTTTACTGTTCCATCAAACAATTTACATTTGTCTTTACTGTTCCATCAAACAATTTACATTGGTCTTTACTGTTCCATCAAACAATTTACATTTGTCTTTACTGTTCCACCCAACAATTTGCATTTGTATTTTCTGTTCCATCAAACAATTTACATTTGTCTTTACCGTTCCATCAAACAATTTACATTGGTCTTTACTGTTCCATCAAACAATTTACATTTGTCTTTACT
>NW_013796339.1:0-576 GCF_000517525.1 Limulus polyphemus | reverse complement strand
GCCTTACGTATTCTTACTATCTATAATTATTTTATTTACAAAACAAACATTACAACTCTCCAAATACCTAATACATATAATTATTCTGTTTACAAAACAAACATTAGAGCCCTCCATATCCTTACTTCCTTTAAATATTCTGTTTACAAAACAAACATTAGAGCCATCCATGTAGTTACTAACTTTAATTATTCTGTTTATGAAACAAACATTAGAGCAATCCATATACTTACTACCTTTAATTATTTTGTTTGCAAAACAAACATTAGAGCCCTCCATCTACTTACTACCTTTAATTATTCTGTTTACAAAACAAACATTAGAGCCCTCCATATACTTACTTCCTTTAATTATTCTGTTTACAAAACAAACATTAGAGCCCTCCATATATTTACTGATTTTAATTATTTTGTTTATAAAACAAACATCAGAGCCCTCCATCTACTTATTACCTTTAATTTTTTGTTTACAAAACAAACATTATAGCCTTACGTATACTTACTATCTATAATTATTTTATTTACAAAACAAACAGTAGAACTCTCCATATACTTACCACCTATAATTATTCTGTTT
>NW_013796338.1:0-595 GCF_000517525.1 Limulus polyphemus | reverse complement strand
AGAGATTACAACAGTTGTTGGAGGAAAAAGAAAATAAACAAGAAGAGAGATTACAGCAGTGGCAACTGGAACAAGAAAGGAAATAGGAAGAAACTCAGCAGCAACTACAGGAAAGTCAACAACAGTGGCAATAAGTACAAATGGAAAACATTAGTAAACTTAAAAGCGAATTAGATACATTAAAGGACGATTTATTGTCTTTTACACAAGGAGGATACATTGACCATCGACTTAATCAGCCCCAGACAATGGCAAGCCCCTTCCAGACCCCGCAGCTAAACCCTAATGCAGACATCTTCAGTCCTGTTAGAAGTCACATCCCAGATATGAATGTCAGCAATAGGGGTGATCCAATACGAAGGAAGCCACAGAAATTCGATGGGAAGGCACCGTGGGAAGCATATAGAGCACAATTTGAGCTACTGGCAAAAATGAATGGATGGGCAGAGGAGCAGAAAGCAGTATATCTGGCAACGAGCTTGAAGGGACAACCACTGGAAATACTTGGACAGTTGTCAGCAGACTACAGGCACAACTATATAGCACTGGTAGCGGCTCTAGAACTCAGGTACGGAACCCAAAATCAGTCAGAAGT
>NW_013796337.1:0-578 GCF_000517525.1 Limulus polyphemus | reverse complement strand
AAATTATGAATATTATGAGCACCACATTTTGTTTCAGCCGTGTTCCCATTCTCACTTAATTGCTCTAACAGTCCTAGCAATTCAACCAGTTTTTATGTACAACTTTTACTGCCTTTTCTCTTGCACTCCACTGTGTTTCTGATTCACGCTTGACAGAGATCTTAAGCTCCTGCTGCAGTTCGTCCCATCAAGTTGTTGAATGAGCAAAGGCATTATAAATGGCTTCAATTATACCAAAAAAGGTAATAACTGTTGTTTCCTGACTTGTAACATGAAAACATGCTAAGTTCAAACTGTGGTTGTCATAGTTTATAAACACTGCTTTTGTATTTTTGTTCAGAATTCTTTGTTGACAGATGACCTGACATGACAGCAGCATTATCATAACATTGTGAAGAACAATCACTCAATAAAATTCCATCTGCTTCTGATTTTGTGCTTATTGTTTTCTCAATATTGGCAGCATCTTTTTCCTTTATCTGTATAAAGTCAATAAATGATTCTTTGACTTCTACTTTTCATGTCTTAAAGTCAATGTTAACAAACCAAATCACTTGGGCCAATTGCTAAATCAGGTA
>NW_013796336.1:0-576 GCF_000517525.1 Limulus polyphemus | reverse complement strand
AAGCACTAGGAAGATTTCCAGGGTTTAGACACCTGCTGTTAAATAACTCACCAGGAAGATTTCCAAGGTTTAGACACCTGCTGTTAAATAACTCACCAGGAAGATTTTTAAGGTTTAGACACCTGCTGTTAAATGAATCACTAGAAAGATTTCCAGGATTTAGACAACTGTTAAATGAATCACTAGAAAGATTTCCAGGATTTAGACACATGCTGTTAAATGAATCACCAGAAAGATTTTCGAGGTTTAGACACCTGCTGTTAAATAACTCACCAGGAAGATTTTTGAGGTTTAGACACCTGCTGTTAAATAACTCACCAGGAAGATTTTTGAGGTTTAGACACCTGCTGTTAAATAAATCACTAGGAAGATTTCCAGGATTTAGACAACTGTTAAATAAAACATTAGGAACATTTACAGGAATTAGATAACTGCTGTTAACCCTATTGCCACAAGTATCCTTTACTGTGCATGTCGCAAGGTTTTAGTGACTTACATTAAAAATTGAACTAAACTACTTTTTTGTATTATACCAATTAGTATAGCATAAAATCATAGATACTAATCCATATTTTG
>NW_013796335.1:0-576 GCF_000517525.1 Limulus polyphemus | reverse complement strand
AACGTCGAATCTGAATCACTTGAAAAAAACACGGGGTGCTTAACTTTCTTCCAGGTGTATAGATTCTCGAAATTCGATGGCGAGGAACCCATTTTGAGACTAATAAAGCTTGGAGATGGCTTGCAAGGGTAATGAAGAAAAGTTTAATATAAGTTTAACATAACAGCAAATGTACAACGTTTCGACAAGGTTTTGTCATCATCAGCTGCTTTAATGTTAAATTTATATTAAAGTTTTTCTTCATTACCCATTCAAGCCATCTCCAAGCATTGTTAGATCCACAAAAGTTAAAATTAACATGTCACTTTCACAACCCTTTACGTTTAACGCAGGTGTACCTCAGGGGTCTGTCTTAAGGCATTTACTGTATACACTCTTTGTTAATGATCTACCATAGCCAACCACGCTCCTCACACACACCACACAATTCGCTGATGACATAGCATTATGGAGCACCTCCTGGGACCCCCCATTAGTGGCAAAGAAAATTCAAAAAGCTCTGAACAAAATCACACAGTGGAGCAACAAATGGAGAATAATACTTAATCCCCCTAAAACTCAAGCAATCATACTCGT
>NW_013796334.1:0-608 GCF_000517525.1 Limulus polyphemus | reverse complement strand
AAATTGATTATGATCTGTCAGATCAATAACCGGGTTCACGATGTCGCTATTTAAATTGATTATGATCTGTCAGATTAAATAGTGAGTAGAGGTAATCAACCTTACAACCTATCGTAATCTATGTTACAAATCAATCAACATATATTAAGGTCACATGGAATACCCCTGAAGACTCTGCATCTATACAAAGAAAGTTCCCCTTCCCCTTGAATACTCTATATGTACACCAGAAAGTTCCCCTCCCCGAAGAGTCTGTATGTATACCAGGAACTCACGCCTCTAAAGACTATGAATGTATACCAGAAATTCCCCCTCCCCTTGAAGACTCTATATGTACACCAGAAAGTTCCCATTCCCCTAAAAACTCTGCATGACCCCCCCCCCCCGTGGCTCAGTGGTAAGCCCAAGGGCTATATTCGCGGAGGGCATAGTCCAAATAACCTATCTATATAGTTTTGTGCTCGACAATAATAATAAAAAAAACGAACTTGTACTACCCCCCCCGGTGGGTCAGCGGTAAGTTTACAATCTTAAAATGCCCAAATTAGGGTTCGTTTCTCCATGGTGGACGGGGTTCAATGAGTATATTTTGTAGCTTTGCACTAAGA
>NW_013796333.1:0-1563 GCF_000517525.1 Limulus polyphemus | reverse complement strand
CAATGTTATAAGCTTATGGTTACTAGCCACTGTAAAACTTTACGGCATTATTCAGTTTCAATGTTTTTATTCAAACCTGAATTTATGCAACTTACAGGAATTCAACATTTAGTTGTAAATAAAAGTTATTCTTGGAAATATTAGCTACTTATGTAGTGATTTTTGTATGGTTTTGTGTATTCATCCCTACCTTGTTTATGTACTTTTTGCCATTGTTGTCCTCACATCATCCTATTTTTTCAATTATATTTTATTACTTGTTAATTAGTCATTGTATACATATATATACATACACACCCACACTTTCTAAATATTGATTACTGTACAATCAGCAACATTTGTCTAGATAGGCTTAATGTCATCTATCTGGACACAAGCCTCCAATTAGTCAACAAATACCTCATTATAGTCACATCACTTGCAAACGATAGGGCCATCTTCTGATGTATTCCCATAGTGTTCTACACTAATGTTGTAAGCTTTAAAACAATAAACAAAAATATGGCCCTGGTCAAGTGTAAGACTTAGAGTTAAAAAAACATTACTTTGCTGAACTCTGCCTCAAAACAGATGGCAGAAAATTTGAGGATGAGAGGTACCTTCAGATAATACAGATTCAATAAAAAGTAATCCAAATGAGACCGTACCTGATTATTAAAAATTTTGAGACTGCACCCTGGTGGTATTTTACACACAGTAGTAGGGTGAAAACCGTGCGAATGGTTACAATTCCTACTCTGGACAAAGATGGCACTGTCACTGAGGCACTCGGCATAAATTTCTCCTCCAACATAATACAGATGAACTCCTTTAAAAGAAAATGATCATATAGCAGAACCAGCAAACAGAACAAACTAAACTCTTTCTTGTCAAGTTAACATCAAAACACCTGTGATTTAATAAACATACATAAATTAAGATTTCATAAAAACACAAGCCAAGACCAATAACACATAATTATTTAAAAAACTGTGTAATAAAAACAAAACAAAAACAATATATAAGAAAGCAGTAAACAGACTAGAGTTGGCCGTACTCCAGCTTCACAGCCTATCAGTAAACAGACTAGAGTTGGCTGTATTCCAGCTTCAGAGTCTATCAGTAAACAGACTAGAGTTGGCTGTACTCCAGCTTCAGAGCCTCTATCAGTAAACAGACTAGAGTTGGCTGTATTCCAGCTTCAGAGCCTATCAGTAAACAAACTACATTTGGCTGTACTCCAGCTTCAGAGCCTATCAGTAAACAAACTACAGTTGGCTGTACTCCAGCTTCAGAGCCTCTATCAGTAAACAGACTAGATTTGGCTGTACTCCAGCTACAGAGCCAGCTCTACAGCCTATCAGTAAACAGACTAGAGTTGGCTGTATTCCAGCTTCAGAGCCTATCAGTAAACAGACTAGAGTTGGCTGTACTCCAGCTTCAGAGCCTATCAGTAAACAGACTAGAGTTGGCTGTACTCCAGCTTCAGAGCCTATCAGTAAACAGACTAGAGTTGGCTGTATTCCAGCTTCAGAGCCTATCAGTAACAAACTAGAGTTGGCTGTACTCCAGCTTCAGAGCCTC
>NW_013796332.1:0-577 GCF_000517525.1 Limulus polyphemus | reverse complement strand
AGGAAAGACCTGAAGTAGGGAAGAACTCTTTTAAAACCTAATTTAAATATTTCCTTTTTGATAATACATTTAATATAAACCTAATAATCTGTACTTTCAAAATATGAAAACTGTTTTTTATAGTGTCAAGTGTAGAGTTTTAAATCTAATACTGAACTTGTTTTAAATCGATTAATTATACTTCGCTTGTGGAAATATAAAAAAAAAAGAGTTGGGGCCTAACATGGCCTGGTGGTCAGGGCGCAAACTGAGGTTCGCGGGTTTAAATCCCCGTCACTGAACATGCTCTCCCTTTAGGGTTGCTATAAAAATTCTTGACTGATTTAAAATACCCGAGCGGCCGACCCCCCACAACTAGATGGGATTAAGGTTGAATAAACAAGATAAAGAAAAGAGTTGAGGGGGAGATTTGAAAATTACCCCTCTAATGTCAGAATTGGTAAAAAACAGATTAACATGTTGAACAAATCGTTGTGAAAGTCACATGTGACTGATGTGCGATTAGAATCAGGAATTCCTTTAAATCAACTTAGTTAAAAACAAACAAAAAAGTAGATATACTAGAAATAAACTCTGG
>NW_013796331.1:0-1296 GCF_000517525.1 Limulus polyphemus | reverse complement strand
TGCAACTACTAGCTACGCCCGACCCAGTCTGTAGAAGTTGGGTCGGGCATAGCTAGTAGTTGCATGCCGGTAATTTCTACAAACTGGGTTGGGCTAGCTAGTTGTTGCATGCCGGTAATTTTTACAGACTGGGTCGGGCGTAGCTAGTAGTTACCGGTAACTTCTATAAACTGGGTAGGGTGTAATTAGTAGTTACATGACGGTAACTTCTATAGACTGGGTCGGGCGTAGCTAGTAGTTGTATGCCGGTCAGACTGGGTCGGGCGTTGCTAGTAGTTGTATGCCGGTAACTTCTACAGACTGGTAACTTCTACAGACTAGGTCGGGCATAGTTAGTAGTTGTATGCCGGTAACTTCTATAGACTGGGTCGAGCGTAGCTAGTAGTTGTATGCCAGTAACTTCAAAAGACTGGGTCGGGCGTAGCTAGTAGTTGCATGCCAGTAACTTCTACAGACTGGGTCGTGTGTAACTAGTAATTACATGCCGGTAACTTCTATAGACTGGGTCGGGCGTAGCTAGTAGTTGCATGCCAGTAACTTCTACAGACTTGGTCGGGCGTAACTAGTAGTTACGTGCCGGTAACTTCTATAGTCTGGGTAGGGCGTAGCTAGTAGTTGCATGCCGGTAACTTCTAGCATACAACTACTAGCTACGCCCGACCCAGTCTGTAGAAGTTACCGGCATACAACTACTAGCTACGCCCTACCCAGTCTATAGAAGTTACTGGCATGCAACTAATAGCTACGCCCGACCCAGTCTGTAGAAGTTACCGGAATGCAATTAATAGCTACGCTCGACCCAGTCTGTAGAAGTTACCGGCATACAACTACTATCTACGCCCGACCCAGTCTATAGAAGTTACTGGCATGTAACTACTAGTTACGCCCGACCCAGTCTATAGAAGTTACCGGTAACTTCTAGTTATGCCCGAACCAGTCTGTAGAAGTTACAGGCAAGCAACTACTAGCTACGCCCGACCCAGTCTGTAGAAGTTACCGGCATACAACTACTAGCTACGCCCGACCCAGTCTGTAGAAGTTACCGGCATGCAACTACTAGCTATGCCCGACCCAGTCTGTAGAAGTTACCGGCATACAACTACTAGCAACGCCCGACCCAGTCTGTAGAAGTTACCGGCATGCAACTACAAGCTACAACCGACCCACTCTATAGAAGTTACCAGTAACTCCTAGTTACTCCCGACCCAGTCTGTAGAAGTTACCAGCGCGCAACTACTAGCTACGCCCGACCCAGTCTGTAAAAATTACCGGCATGCAACAACTAGCCAGCCCAAC
>NW_013796330.1:0-575 GCF_000517525.1 Limulus polyphemus | reverse complement strand
CTTTTATAGGATACAAACATAAAATGTAATATACAAGAGCTTTTAGAGGATACAAACATAAAATGTAATATACAACAGCTTTTAGAGGATACAAACATAAACTTTGCTGATATAATTTGGAAATTAGACAAAATTATAAAAATGATTTATTTATTAAATGTGTGTAAAACTATCTTAATACAGAACTTTTGTCAGTATAGTCTGTTTCTAAATTATAAATTAAGAAATTAGAGATAAACAAGTAATGGTGTACTTTCTACTGATATTCAACATTCTGAAGTAAGATATGCTTTGTATACACAATTCTTGTTTCACACTGTGTTTTACCCTAATAACAAACTGCACTCCTAGGGGTCTATTTCACAACAAAAACATTCCCAACATATTTCCTGCAAATACAAACCTCGGATTTACAACAAAAACATTCCCAACATATTTCCTGCAAATACAAACCTCGGATTTTCCCCCCTACATCTTGATGTGTGCTCCACATAATTTAGTAAGCTGGCAACCAGACCATTCCTTCCATTCCACTGAGTACTTTAGTGTACTTCAAATAAAATTAAAAACTAACC
>NW_013796329.1:0-575 GCF_000517525.1 Limulus polyphemus | reverse complement strand
ACCCAATAGCTAGTATCGTTCTATGACCCACTGTTGACTTTAATCTGCAGACAATGTGTTTATTAACTCATCTATTTACAACATATCTTCATTGGTTTCCTCAAGTCCGAGTGGATTAAAACGATCCAATAACAATTATCGTTCTATGACCCACTGTTGACTTTAGTCTACAGCCAATGTGTTAATTAACTCATATATTTAAAACATATCTACATGTGTTTGTTTAAGACCGACTGGAATAAATAGAACCCAAAAGCTAGTATCGTTCTATGACCCACTGTTGACTTTAGTCTGCAGACAATGTGTTTATTAACTCATCTATTTACAACATATATTCATTTTTTTCCTCAAGTCCGAGTGGATTAAATAGATCCAATAACAAATATCGTTCTATGACCCACTGTTGACTTTAGTCTGCAACCAGTTTGTTAATTAACTCATATATTTACAACATATCTGCATGTGTTTGTTTAAGACCGACTGGATTAAATAGGACCCAATAGCTAGTATCGTTTGATTACCCACTGTTGACTTTAGTCCGCAACCAGTTTGTTAATTAACTCATATGTTTATAA
>NW_013796328.1:0-1512 GCF_000517525.1 Limulus polyphemus | reverse complement strand
TTCCTCAAAAATTTCCTGTTGCTTCATTCCGATTAAAACTTTTAAGGTCGACAATAAGATACTTGTAGGGCATATAAAACAAATACAATAAGGTAGTTTTACATATTTCAACTTCATGTATTTATACTAATAAACAGTGCTTTTCAAGTACTTTAAATTAATTGTAATAGTTTATCGAAAGATTACATTTCCAAGATATCATACTAAAAGAACATAGAAATCATTTAATAGTTAGAAGAACCTGTTTGAATTAGGATGCCATTTATCTTAACTTAAAATTGAAATATATTAGCAAGTGAAATAATTATTAAATTATAAACAGGCAAAAAATGTTATAGTGTAACAGGGAAAAATATAACAAATATAAAAGAAAAGCCACATTACACAGCAGATAGCCCTTCAATTCCCCCTCCGTGGGGATAACACTAAAATCCGGGAAGTCCGTATAAACGGGGAGGGGACGTCGCCGTTTCTCTCGTTGCTAAATATTAAAATTTCTAATATTATTACTATATTCTATTTTTAATGAACATAACATTGATGTACAAATAATAGTCAAATTAAATCATGTATGTTGTTTATTAGTGCATTCTTTTATAGTGTTATTATTTGGAAACGGAAGTGTTGTCGGTGTAAAACACTTAAAGCAGTGAAAGAAGGTCATATGAATGACGAGGATAGAAAAGACCCTGGAGTAAGTAGTGTGATGACAGGAAATGTCATCATAACAACAATGTAGTATACTTTAGTCACGTATATTGTAAATGTAGTGTTGTAAGCTTGCACTCTAATCTTCCACCTTAAAAAAGTTTCAATTTGATGAAGAGGAACCCACTTTTCAATAGAGTTATTGTTCGATAACGTAATATTTTAATCAACATCCATTAAATTGATATAGGCTAGTTACCAGTACTTTCATTGTATTAATTTTTAACATGTAATTTCTATATAATGATACATAACATCAACTTATCCTGATTCTTGTTTCATTCTTGTTATTTTCAGGAAGAAACTTTGCCAATGATAAGGTAGGTCTTTTATTATAGATGGAAAGTGGCTGGTAGGACTTTTAATACAGATGGATAGTGGCTGGTAGTTCTTTTAATACAGATGGATAGTGGCTGGTAGGTCTTTCAATACAGATGGATAGTGGCTGGTATGTCTTTTAATATAGATGGATAGTGGCTGGTAGGTCTCTCAAAACAGATGGATAGTGGCTGGTAGGTCTTTCATTATATGTGGAAAGTGGCTGGTAGGTCTTTTGATATAGATGGATGGTAACTGGTAAGTCTTTTTTATAGATGGATAGTGGCTGGTAGGTCTTTTAATACAGATGGATAGTGGCTGGTAGGTCTTTTAATACTAGATGGATAGTGGCTGGTAGGTCTTTCAATTACAGATGGATAGTGGCTGGTATGTCTTTTAATACAGATGGATAGTGGCTGGTAGGTCTTTTAATACAGATGGATAGTGGCTGGTAGGTCTTTCAATACAGATGGATAGTGGCTGGTA
>NW_013796327.1:0-576 GCF_000517525.1 Limulus polyphemus | reverse complement strand
GGCAACTACACTTATACCAATGATAATAATTTTACAGCAAATATTCATTCATTAGTTAGCTAGGCCGCGTATTTTGTTTTACGACCATCATGCCCCAAGTTGCCACAAATTATTATTACAAATTAATCGAGAATCTAAAACAGCATTATAAAGTAATAAAAACATGAAATATAAAGCACATGAAGCCTTTTTAAATATATAAAATATCACAATACAAATTGTAATATTGCGTAACACGTTTGTTTTATTGGTATCGAATTTCAAGAAAGCGTAAAAATTTGTTATAACATATTTATGCATGTGGTTTATCGCGTCAACTGTAGTTTATTTTGTTCCCAAGGTATTCATTTATGAGATTTATTTACATAATTTGTAATGACCAGTAAAACACACACTAAACAAGCCTCTTTTCGTGAAAATATTTTATGGATTTAGAAAGATACATTGGATACGTTTTGTATGATAAATTCAAACGACTTCACATTAACTCCTCAACTACAAAATGACGCAGAACTCGTTTCACTAAGTGTTCGTTTTAACTCATCAATTACAAGAGTGCTATTTCTTCTGATACAC
>NW_013796326.1:0-1675 GCF_000517525.1 Limulus polyphemus | reverse complement strand
AAATACTACTATATTTGCAACTAATACTCATTTTGTTACTTTCCAATGTGAATTTAATAATTAACACTTCAACATTTAATCGAAAAGTAACCTGTAGTTTTTCGTTACCTAGCCTATTAAAGAGATCCGCACACACGTAGATAAGTAATAATACCCAGGTGCATATCCTCGGGGTGTATTTAGTGTGGATACAAAATTTCAGGTTTCTAGGCTCTTTCCTCTTGGAGTTATGGCGGTCAAACATAGACACGTTCTTTTATTATTATACATTTCAATCTTTATCTAACAACGTCGTGATAAAATTTCAGATTTCTAGGTTCTTTCCTTGGAGCTATGACAGTCACACAGGCACTCAAGTGCGTACACCCACACAAACACACACAGGTGTGTGTGTGTATGTGTGTCTTTGTTTGTTTTGAATTTCGCGCAAAGCTACACGAGGGCTATCTGCGCTAGCCATCCCTAATTTAGCAGGGTAAGACTAGATGGAAGTCAGCTAGTCATCACCACCCACCACCAACTCTTGGGCTACTCTTTTACCAACGAATAGTGGGATTGACTGAAACATTATAACGTCCCCACGGCTGAAAAGGCGAGCATGTTTGTGGGACTAGGATTCGAACCCAGACCCGCAGATTGTGAGTCGAGCTCCCTAATCACCTGGCCATAAAGGGCCCAGCCTGTCTGTGATTTTTATTCGTAATGTAAGGAACTACTTCTTTTCTATGTGGTTTTTCGCAAACTTGTCTCATTAAAAGGATCCTCACATGTGGATAAGACAAGTATTATCCAGGTGTACACCTTCTGTAAGGGTCAAAATTTCAGGTGTCTAGGTTCTTCCCCTTGGAGTTATGTAGTCACACTTCTTTTCTGGCATGATAAGTAATAATACCCAGGTGCAAACATTCAGGATCATCGTGGTATGGCTGCGTGCGCACCTTTTGATGACATCATGCTTGCGAACAACCACATAGAAAACAAGTTGTTTTTTTTATATAGAAAAGCCAATGCGTTTTGGGAACAATGCGTTCCAACAACGGCTTTTACATCATGTTGTTTAGCAATAAAAGTATAACTCAACCTTTGTGTTGAAAGTTTAAAGTGAAATGTATAAACTACAAGATTGAAAAATAAATATTTGTTCTTTTCTAATTTAGAGGCTCCGTTAATTAATGAGATTTTTTTATTTGTTTTTATTATTGAAGTTTAAAATCAGAGGACAATTCAGAGGGAAGCTTACCATTATAAAGAGACCACACCCAGTAAAGGAGCAACAAAAGTATATAGGTTATATTTTTATGCTAAAATGGGTTCAGAATACACGCGATGACATAGTCATCTATAATGCCAAAAGGGCGTATTTATGGGTCTGAGTGTGACTGCCATAACGCCAAGAGGAAGTGTTTCCGTATATTACGAATAGAAATCACAGACAGACAGACACGCACATGTGTGCGTTCGCACGTACATGTCTGTGTATGTGTGACCACCATAGGTCCAAGAATCTAAACTTTTTCACCCATACTAAGTGGACCCTGAGGGTGTGCACTTGGGTATTATTATTTATGTGATCCACTTGCCAACGCCTATGCGCAAGCGGATGTTTTTAATAAAGCAAGCCAGTTAAAAAACCACATAGAAAATAACTTTTCTAATATACAGAAAAGCCAGTGGG
>NW_013796325.1:0-1141 GCF_000517525.1 Limulus polyphemus | reverse complement strand
TAATAGTACTGTCTGTTGTATGTACCTATATAAGTATAATAGTACTGTCTGTTGTATGTACCTATATAAATATAATAGTACTGTCTGTCCATGTAACTACTTCGCATGGTGTGGATAAATCTTCACCAAAATTGGTATGGACGTTCATTAGGTCCATGCGGGGGTACATACAAATTTTCGGTTTTGAGTTTTTTACCATTACGTATAAGGGAAGCACCTTTTCATGTTCCAAGATAACCTTTCATTAATTTACAAAACAGTGAACAGGAATTCCAGCTAGTAAATAAATAAAACATCGTCTTTCCAACATCATATATGGTATACGTTATTTATTGTATACTTCCGGTTAGCTTATGACGTATAATACAGATTTGGATGAATATTTCCGGTTAACATATCAAGCGATATCAATCTACATATGCATCTGAGCACCTGATTACTAGACTCGAAACATTTCATATGTACTTTCGGTTATCTTTTGGCTTAACACAATATTTCACACAAATCAAAATAGCATGACATACAATATTTCACACAAATCAAAATAGCATGACGTACAATATTTCACACAAATTAAAATAGCATGACATACAATATTTCACACAAATCAAAATAGCATGACATACAATATTTCACACAAATTAAAATAGCATGACATACAATATTTCACACAAATCAATATAGCATGACATACAATATTTCACACAAATTAAAATAGCATGACATACAATATTTCACACAAATCAAAATAGCATGACATACAATATTTCACACAAATTAAAATAGCATGACATACAATATTTCACACAAATCAATATAGCATGACATACAATATTTCACACAAATTAAAGAAACATAACATACAATATTTCACACAAATTAAAGAAACATAACATACAATATTTCACACAAATTAAAGAAACATAACATACAATATTTCACACAAATCAATATAGCATGACATACAATATTTCACACAAATTAAAATAGCATGACATACAATATTTCACACAAATCAAAATAGCATGACGTACAATATTTCACACAAATCAAAATAGCATGACATACAATATTTCACACAAATCAAAATAGCATGACGTACAATATTTCACACAAATCAATATAGCATGACATACAATAT
>NW_013796324.1:0-577 GCF_000517525.1 Limulus polyphemus | reverse complement strand
CACTACACGTTTGTAGAAAAATTTGCAAGAGTCTGTCTAAGGAGACTAAAAAACACTAGTCCATGGAAGATGTATGCTTGTGGTATTCTAAAGTGAAACTGATTTTTGTGCGAGTATTAGATAAGTCCACTTTGTAATTGGAGGATCGATCAGGAAAAACTATGAAGTATCCAAGACACTGAAAGATTTCCTTGTACACGGTATAAGCTTTTCAATATCTTTAAGTATGGATAGCGTGATATTGTATTTGCTTGTATACCTTCTATGAAGTTTTACCATTAAATTTAATGTTAGTTGTTTTCCTGTTTTCAAGGGTTTCTAACCATTGTCAGGGAAGAAGCTTTAAATAATTTATCCGTGTCTGACTCTGTATTTATATAAGAATATATAGATCAAAATTATTTTAGTCACAACTATTTAAAAATTTCATTATACATGTTTTATCTGTTAAATTAGGTTGTCGTATATACATAATCAAGCTGCCATAATGAACAATTAAAGAAGTTAAGAGTTATCAATTAAGAAGAGCCATTTCAAAAATGTCACATAACAAGAATAATTTAGCTTTGTATTTTGC
>NW_013796323.1:0-765 GCF_000517525.1 Limulus polyphemus | reverse complement strand
CATTACTTCGTGTAATTGTTTTACTTTGAACACACTACTAGTATTTTCATTACTTAGGGTAACTGTTTTACTTCGAACAGACTATTAATGTTTTCATTACTTAGGGTAACTGTTTCACTTCGAACAGACTGCTAATGTTTTCATTTTTTAATGTAATTGTTTTACTTCGAACAGACTATTAATGTTTTCCATTACTTAGTGAAATTGTTTTACTTTGAACAGACTATTAATGTTTTCATTACTTAGTGTAATTGTTTTACTTCGAACAGACTATTAATGTTTTCATTATTTTATATAATTGTTTTACTTCGAACAGACTATTAATGTTTTCATTACTTTATATAATTGTTTTACTTTAAACAGAATATTAATGTTTTCATTACTTCGTGTAGTTGTTTTACTTCGAACAGACTATTAATGTTTTCATTACTTTGTGTAATTGTTTTACTTTGAACAGACTATTAATGTTTTCATTACTTAGTGTAATTGTTTTACTTTGAACAGACTATTAATGTTTTCATTACTTAGTGTAATTGTTTTACTTTGAACAGACTATTAATGTTTTCATTACTTAGTGTAATTGTTTTACTTCGAACAGACTATTAATGTTTTCATTACTTTGTATAATTGTTTTACTTTAAACAGACTATTAATGTTTTCATTACTTTGTATAATTGTTTTACTTCGAACAGACTATTAATGTTTTCATTACTTCGTGTAATTGTTTTACTTTGAACACACTACTAGCATTTTCATTACTTGGGG
>NW_013796322.1:0-865 GCF_000517525.1 Limulus polyphemus | reverse complement strand
GGCAACACTGAGTGATGCCATTCGGGCTACAGTAATGCTCCAGCAACATTTGACAGGCTGATGGAACGAGTATTGGAAGGCCTACAATGGAGGATAGCCCTAGTGTACCTGGACGATGTCATTGTATTTGCAACATCTTTTGATGAGGAAATGTCCCGGCTGGAGGAAGTATTCAAGCGTTTGAAAGCAGCAAATCTCAAACTCCATCCCAAGAAATGTCATTTGTTCCAGAAAGAGGTGCTTTACTTAGGCCACATTGTAAGTGAGAATGGTGTGCAAACTGAGTCTGAACAAAGTGAAAGCAGTGCGTGATTGGCCAACACCAGACAATGTGGGAGAGTTAAAAAGTTTCTTGGGACTCTGTACCTATTACCGGAAGTTTGTGAAGGACTTTGCAACTATAGCTGCTCCACTACATGATTTGATTAAAAAAGGCCAGAAGTTTGAATGGACAGTTTCTTTCCAGCATTCTTTCAAGACATACTGGACTGTGATGCTAGTAATGTTGGAATTGGAGGAGTGTTGTCTCAGAAAGTGGGCGAAAACGAACATGTGGTGGCTTACTTCAGTAAGGTTTTCGGTAGACCAGAGAGGAACTACTGTGTAACACGGAGGGAACTCCTTGCTATAGTAAAGAGTCTGACATATTTCCATCCTTACCTTTATGGTACAAGGTTTACCATCAGGACAGACCATGTTGCATTATGCTGGTTAAGATCATTAAAGAACCCAGAGGGACAACTGGCACGTTGGATCAGAAAAATAGGTCATTATGATTATAATATTTAATATAGATAAGGAAAATCTCATGGTAATGCCAATGGACTGAGCCAAAGACCCTGCAAAAATGATTGCAGACATTGCT
>NW_013796321.1:0-575 GCF_000517525.1 Limulus polyphemus | reverse complement strand
AATACTATACCCAGACCCTCTAATGACGTGAGTGATAGTGTTGGATGTTGGTTTTGGATCAGATGAGATCCTAAATGTGCTCCTATATGATATATTTCACTTCCATGGGGGCATTAAAGGCTACATTATTCGAAATAGTGTCCTGTGATTCTACATTCAGTAACTATCATGGTAAATATACGATTGTTGGATATAGTTCACATATGTGGTGGAACTCCATAACAATAGAGTAAAGAAAACCGTTTTTACAACGTGTAATAAACTCTCTGAACAATGTATTGTTGCGTCAGCAGTCACATGACCGCCGTGACGCAACGTTTCTAGAACTATCATGTACTTTGTCGAATGTTCAAGTTCTTACTAGAAATAGGTTACGCTGGTATATATATAGGAAGGGACAACGTGACGCGGTAAGGTGTAGATAGTGAGTAATTGATCTGCGGTCGGAGTATTATTGACGTTCGTTGCTATAGTGTTTGTTTAGCGCGATTGTTGAGTGTATCGGTTAAGTTATATTCGGAAAGAATAAACCAGTTTTATTAAGTAAAGGCTTGTGTCGCTTATGTTTCGTCGGC
>NW_013796320.1:0-578 GCF_000517525.1 Limulus polyphemus | reverse complement strand
ATCAAGTAAAAATGGCTGAAACAGATAAACCTAAGACTGCATTTAGTTATGGCCAAGGTCTCTGGCAGTACCGTGTGCTGCTAATCGGGTTTAGCAATGCTCCAGCAAAATTTGAGAGGCTGATGGAAAGAGTACTGGAAGGCCAACAATGGAGGATAGCCCTAGTGTACCTGATGTCATTGTATTTGCAACAACGTTTGATAAGGAAATGACCCAGCTAGAGAAATTATTCAAGCATTTGAAAGCAGCAAATCTCAAACTCCATCTCAAGAAATGCTACTTGTTCCAGAAAAAGATGCTTTACTTGGGTCACATTGTAAGTGAGCATGGTGTGCGAACTGATCCTGACAAGGTGAAAGCAGTGCGTGATTGGCCAACACCAGACAATGTGGGAGAGTTAAGAAGTTTCTTGGGACTCTGTACCCATTACCGGAAGTTTGTGAAGGACTTTGCAATTATAGCTGCTCCACTAAATGATTTAATAAAAAAGGCCAGAAGTTCGAATGGACAGTTTCTTGCCAGCATGCTTTCAATACATTGAAAGAAAAAATGGTCTCAGCTCCACTTTTAAAGCTTCC
>NW_013796319.1:0-575 GCF_000517525.1 Limulus polyphemus | reverse complement strand
AATTATGAAAGTTAAGCAATAAATTTAAAAGTCCATTCCTTTCTTATCAGGCACAGAAAATAGATATGTTCGTTAACACAAAACCCGGGGATCGAATCCATGTTTCCATTTTAAGTTCTAATGGCCTATTTTTCACGTAACTAACACGAGCAATTAAACACACAGACTAATAGCCAGTAAAAGTGAATTGATTTAATCCGCACATTTTTTATATTAAAACTACTAATCACCAAGATATCTGAGTATAGATTGTAAATCTTAACCTAATTTATCTGTTATTCAGTGTGGGATTTTCGACTTGGCCAGTCTTACATGGCAAACAGACGATTGTGAAACGTCAGAACGAGACTCTTCGAGTGGCCACTTTACTTGTGCTTGTACTTCCCTGGGGTATTATGGGTAAGATGTTCTAATACTTGAACACTATATAATGTTAACTGTTCTAATACTTGAACACTATATAATGTTAACTGTTCTAATACTTGAACACTATATAATGTTAACTGTACTAATACTTGAACACTATATAATGTTAACTGTTCTAATACTTGAACACTATATAATGTTAACTGTTC
>NW_013796318.1:0-576 GCF_000517525.1 Limulus polyphemus | reverse complement strand
CCTGTACTTCTAAACGTATTACATAGTGAGCATGCGCACCAATTTGAACAATTGTCAAATAAGAATATATATAATTTGAGTAAACGTTGTTTCCATCTCAGAGAACTAACTGTGTTTCTTAAGTTTAGCGTGTTATACGTTGTGTGACGATTAAAGCTTACTTATTAAAATAACTTTTAATTTTTTGGTGCAAAATAAAGAAAGAAATAAGAACGGATTCTGTAAGTAGATATTTTTATCATATTATAGTAATGGTGGAAAGTAACAGTAACTGTTCAAACCTTACAAATTTTACCTTTTAAACTCGTTTAATCATCATTTCTATTTTACTAATTTCACAAAGTTAATAAATATGTATTGTTTACAGTAATTTATTATATACTTATTAAAGTTTTAGTTTTGTTAGGCACCACTTTATTATTTTGTGTTCATTGTTTATTGGTTCAATAATCTTTCTTTATATAATAACTGGGTTGTTGTTTAGACATCTTGTTACTTTTGTTATGTTCTATAAAGTTACAACTTCTATGTTACTTTTATATTCGCACATTTCATTTTATTATATCTTGTAGTTTA
>NW_013796317.1:0-576 GCF_000517525.1 Limulus polyphemus | reverse complement strand
AGTTGCCTGCGAATATGTCAGAGTTTGTGGAAGTGTTATCGGAAAGGACGGATGATGCTCACCATCAGGTGCGTACAAGCTTGAAAACGTCTGCTGATTCGATGAGGTTGACTTATGATAAGAGATCTACTGAGGTCAGCTTTGTACCAGGAGACAAGGTGTGGTTGTATAATCCCAGGAAGACCAAAGGGAAGTCTCCTAAGTTGTCTTCTCCATGGGAAGGCCCCTATGACATAGTGGATCGTCTCTCAGACATGACTTTCCGGGTAAAATGTGGTCGGCGAGGTAAACCAAAAGTGGTGCATTCCAACAGGCTTTGGCGTTATCAGGGTCCAGGACATTTCAGTTGGGACGAAGTGGAAAACAGAACAAATGATGCTGCCAAAGACGTGTCACCTGACGAAGCCACCGTCGAAGAAGAAACTCTACTCAGTTTTGAGTAAGGAAACGGTGAAGCTCTTGGTGAAGTTACTACCACTGATGTGACTGTTACCGATTATGGGACATTTACTGATGAAGCAGATGAATCCCACATGAAGCAGAAGCCAACGAGACGGAGACCAGTACGGAAGAAGA
>NW_013796316.1:0-574 GCF_000517525.1 Limulus polyphemus | reverse complement strand
AAAAAACTCGTTCCTGCAGCTTTCAATAACTTTGCGGAACACATTGAAAAACATGTAAAGTAGCGTCAAATCCAGTTAGGCTTCCAACGCTTTGCTGTTCTTTAAACTTTGATCTTTTAATTGACAAGACAGTAATGTGTTAAATTTTATAATGTTAGATATGTTTGAGTACATATATATAAATATATTTGTGCAATTCATAGTTTTTTCTTAATATACGCGCCGATAAAACTTTTCTCAGTAAGGTGACATCTTCAGTTTCCGATAATTTTATTGTCCGGTTTAAAATGTAGGTAATTAATATTTGAAATGTATTAATTGGATTAGAAAGATTTCGTAAAATATAGTTGGGAATAAGTAGCAAATGACACAGTGTTTGGATAACCATACCTTAAGCGACTATAAGCTTACGTCAACGTAATTTTTCAGTAATATTTTGGCCAGGTTGTTAGGGCGCTCGACTCGCAATCTGAGGGTCGCGTGTTCGAATCCCCCGTCCCACTAAACATGCTCGCCCTTTCAGCCGTGGGGGCGTTATAATATTACGGTCAATCCTACTATTCGTTGGCGTGGG
>NW_013796315.1:0-1205 GCF_000517525.1 Limulus polyphemus | reverse complement strand
CAGCTAAGTGTAAAATTTACCAATAAGTCAGCCTCAAGGAGACCAGTAGTGGTTGGTATTGAGGGACGCCCACCAACCCCCATTGTGAAAGTCCAAACAGCTAAGCATAAAATGGCAAGTACACATAGTGTCTACGTGACAGGAAAGCTGGATGGCCAAAGGTGCGACTTTGTCGTAGATTGGTAGTAAATAGTCCAATCCTAATATGCATTGGTCTTCAATGTCAGCCAAGTATACTTTCTGTCTGTTCTTCATGCCCATGAGCTCAATAGTTACCCACACTGGTCCCCACAACCTCGTATAATGTCCTCTCACACCACAGAGCTTTTGTACAGCTTCTGGTACTCCTTTGTGATCCAGCAACTTGATACTCACAAGGGTTTGCTGAGATGAGGAATCTACGACAAAGTCGCACCTTTGGACATCCAGCTTTCCCCAATTCCGACATCACTAGCATCACAATCCAGTATGTACGGCAGTGAGGGATTTGGAAGCTTTAAAAGTGGAGCTCAGGCCAATTTTTTTTTTTCAGAGTCTTGAAAGCATGCTGGCAAGAAACTGTCCATTCAAACTTCTGACTTTTTTTGTTTCCAAACGTCATTTTATCGAAGTTAACTACACACTTCCTCAAGAGTGTTGTCTCAGAAAATGGGCGAAAACGAACATGTGGTGGCCTACTTCAGTAGGGTTTTGAGTAGACCAGAGAAGAACTACTGTGTAACATGGAGGGAACTCTTTGCTATAGTAAAGAGTCTGACATATTGCAATCGTTACTTCTATAGTGCCAGGTTTACCATCATGACAGACCATGCTATGTTATGTTGGTTAAGATCATTAAAGAACCCAGAGAAACAACTGGCACGTTGGATCGGAAAGGTAGACCAGTATAATTATGATATTGAATACAGAAAAGGAAAATCTCATGGAAATGCTGATGTACTGAGCCGAAGACCCTGCAAAAGTGACTGCAGACATTGCTGCAAACAAGAGGTTGAGCTAACCAGGTGTCATCAAGCTGAAGTCAAAGTTACTGAAGGAGTTGATGATGGTGAAATGGAACCAGGTATAGATATTAAATCAGAGCAGGAGAAAGACCAAGATTTGAAGCCAAGAATTGATTTTCTAAAAGCAAGTGTTTTGCACCCTGCTTGGGAGAAGGTGTCTAGCTTAAGTCCTGTGACAAAGAACTATTGGGCACAATGGGA
>NW_013796314.1:0-572 GCF_000517525.1 Limulus polyphemus | reverse complement strand
ATCACTAGTGATATCTCTACTATTAGTTCTCCATGTTTAATATCGGGTATATCTCTACTATTAATTCTCCATGTTTAATATCGGGTATATCACTAGTGCTCTCTCTACTATTAATTCTCCATGTTTAATATCGGGTATATCACTAGTGCTATCTCTACTACTAATTCTCCATGTTTAATATCGGGTATATCACTAGTGATATCTCTACTATTAATTCTCCATGTTTAATATCGGGTATATCTCTACTATTAATTCTCCATGTTTAATATCGGGTATATCTCTACTATTAATTATCCATGTTTAATATCGGGTATATCTCTACTATTAATTATCCATGTTTAATATCGGGTATATCTCTACTATTAATTCTCCATGTTTAATATCGGGTATATCACTAGTGCTATCTCTACTACTAATTCTCCATGTTTAATATCGGGTATATCACTACTGATATCTCTACTATTAATTCTCCATGTTTAATATCGGGTATATCACTAGTGCCATCTCTACTATTAATTCTCCATGTTTAATATCGGGCATATCTCTACTATTAATTATCCATGTTTAATATC
>NW_013796313.1:0-575 GCF_000517525.1 Limulus polyphemus | reverse complement strand
ACTGAATACCTTAAAACTAAACCAGACATAGCAAACAGGTCTTCTCTTATAGCACTGACGAGGTTAAAACTAAACCAAACATAGTAGACAGGTCTTCTCTTATAATACTGAAGACGTTAAAACTAAACCAAACATAGCAAACAGGTCTTCTCTTATAGCACAGAAGACGTTAAAACTAAACCAAACATAGCAGACAGGTCTTCTCTTATAATACTGAATACCTTAAAACTAAACCAGACATAGCAGACAGGTCCTCTCTTATTATACTAAAGACGTTAAAACTAAACCAAACATAGCAAACAGGTCTCTTATAATACTGAAGACCTTAAAACTAAACCAAACATAGCAGACGGGTCTTCTCTTATAATACTGAAGACCTTAAAACTAAACCAAACATAGCAAACAGGTCTCTTATAATACTGAAGACCTTAAAACTAAACCAAACATAGCAGACGGGTCTTCTCTTATAATACTGAAGACTTGAAAACTAAAATGGCTGTGATTGATTTCGTAACCAGTTTATTTACTTAACAGTTCCTACTTTTTATTGATTTGATAACTTGTTTATTTATTTA
>NW_013796312.1:0-1647 GCF_000517525.1 Limulus polyphemus | reverse complement strand
GGAGTGACCATTACAGAGCCCTGACCTTAACCCTTAGAACATCTTTGGGATGAATTGGAACACAGAATTAGGGCAAGGCCAAGACAGCCCTCTTCCGTAGTGGAGCTTACTAATGCTTTAAAGGAGGAGTGGAGCACAATACCACCAGCTTTCTACCAGAAATTAGTAGACAGCCTTCCACGACGTATTAAAGCAGTCATTAAGGCCAAAAACGGGTCTACACGCTAATAATTTCTTGGAATAGAGACATGTTTTATTCATAACTACCCATGACTTTTGGTATGTGTATGCACTTATCTTTATACTTCTAATTCTCATCTTGTCCATAACTTATCTTTACACAGGAAAGACGGCATATACTTATCTACTTACTGCTAATATTCATGGTGTATAATCACCTGTTTACCTGTTGATTATTTCAACTTAGGAAAGGCGGTTTGTACTTATCTACTTACTGCTGATATTCATGTTGTATAATCACCTGTTTACCTATTGATTATTTTGACTTAGGAAAGGCGGTTTGTACTTATCTACTTACTGCTAATATTCATGGTGTATAATCACCTTTTCCTGGTGAATATAATTGACCGATAAATAAACACACGTCTTATTTCCTGGTGAATCGTCCCAAGTGGCTCAGCCGTATGTTTGCGGACTTACAACGCTAAAAACCGGGTTTTGATACCCGTGGTCGGCACAGCACAGATAGCTCATTGTGTCCTGATGAATATAACTGATGGAATTACCATACACAGTGAAACGTAGAAGTAGGCATATAAATACAAACCGTCCTTCCTAAGTGAAAATAATCAATGAGTAAACAGGTGATTATACACCATGAATATTAGCAGTAAGTAGATAAGTACAAACCGCCCTTCCTAAGTCAAAATAATCAATAGGTAAACAGGTGATTATACACCATGAATATTAGCAGTAAGTAGATAAGTACAAACCGCCCTTCCTAAGTCAAAATAATCAATAGGTAAACAGGTGATTATACACCATGAATATTAGCAGTAAGTAGATAAGTACAAACCGCCCTTCCTAAGTCAAAATAATCAATAGGTAAACGAAATTGTGTGCACGTTTATTATTGCTAATTCTCACTGCAATTGATCATTTGTTCATTCAATGGATTTTATCACAACATATGTTCATTATGAGGATTTTTCCTCGTGTCAAATTCTACTCCATTTAACGTGAATTCACGTTAGTCATGTATTGGTATTGAATAAAAATTTTATTCGCAAATAATAGTATGTAATACAACTTTAAACGTGAGCATTGATAGCAATAATCATGCGCAAATTATGATTTCAGTGTACATATTTATGTTATTTTAATGTGACACCATTTTGCATGACGTAGTCTAGAAATATGTTACAAACGTTTATAAACTTCTATAAAATAACATCAATATTATAAATCCATACGAGTTTCTCTATTAGTTGCATTGACAATAAAATACAGAATTTTCAAAGTGACGTACAAAAGGGAAGTTTCAGATTTTGTTGTTTTAACTAATACATTTCCAAGGCACAATAGCACACTATAAGATAATTCGTTGAAAAGCCCATTTAGTTATACACGTTTACATTGAACTGGCACTATTTGAAATAATTATAATATACTGTTACGTCTCCGTTC
>NW_013796311.1:0-1725 GCF_000517525.1 Limulus polyphemus | reverse complement strand
GATAAGAACTAGTCCAAAACTTCTTATCTCAGACATAAACATGAAAGTTCAAACTGTTAACAATTAGGTATTCAAAATGTGTAATGTGGCGTGGTGAACGGTGGCATATTAGTTTACCTTCTAAAGAATGTATCTATTATCATTGCACTATTTACTACAGCTTGAACTGTCAAATACCGTGGAAAATTATTGTTTCTTTTTCCATATTTATAACCCATTGTCGGTCAAAGCAAAAGTAAAACACCGTTCACCACGCCACATTACCACAGTGTAATTAAATATTATTGCAGATCGTGCTTTCACCACATTTCTACTTTTTTTTTTTTACATTTATGAACGCTGGTTTTAAGGCGATAATGAATCTAGTTGGTTTAAAGATCAAAACGTGTGAAACACGATCAACGGTCAGGTACGTTTTAGTCACATCTCAGATTCTAAAAAAAGTTTAAATTTGACACGAGATGATGCGTGTTCAGAAACGTTGGTGACAAAATATGATGATGGAAAAATATGACTTGATATAGGATACTTTGCATGAAAGCTTCCACGTTAAAACAAACACGGGCTTTATCAGGAAAGGTCATAAATCGGACAATAATGTTATTAAAAAACAATCTAACAAATTTAACTAATTCTATTCCCATATCTTCATCTTTTGTTCTATTTAATACAGAATAATTTTCCCGATTTTTTAAACTTTTTGAAAGTAATAACAAGGTCATATTGGTGCAAAATGTTGTTTCTTAAATTGTCAATACATGAACTTTAAACTATTTTGTATCTTACTTTTGCATATGTACAACCTGAGAAAGGCGGGAACTGCCCTACAGGATACACGCTAAGAGAAAGCCAATGTTGTAAGTTGTGCTTTGCTTCGGACATTTGAGCAGAAATTTTGATTTTATTTCTAATTTTCATTTAGCCCATAAAATAAAAAAACTCCTTTGAATAAACTAAGCAGTGGATTTATTTTAGTTGTGAAAGTTTACAAAATTTACATCTAAAGATCCATTTCTCAGATCCATGCTATCCAGGACAGTTTAAAGGAATCATGAAAATGGCATGCGTTCCTTGTCCACAAGATCATTATGGTGATATGTACGGCTTAACGGAGTGCTTCCGATGCCCAAGAGGGACGTACCATAATTAATTATTCGTTATACTTATTATATCATAGCCATACTTGTTTTCAACCCATTTTAATCTTCTGTTTAAAAGAAACGAACAAAGTGAAGCACGTGGAAGAACGTATTGCAAAAACTTTCGAAAATAATTTCAGTTATACAAATAATAACTTGGTTTTAAACAACTAGAACAAAACAGATAAATAACACAAATAATACTGAACTACGTAGACCAGGAAAAGTTTAAAACACCAATATATAAATTAGGCATAGATATATAGATATACCCAATGTAGTTCAGTAGTAAGCTTATAATGTTAAAAATCGCAGCTCGATACCCGTGATGGGCACAGATCAGATAGCCCATGTTGTAGCTCTCCGCTTAAAACAAACAACATATATTTATATTATTAAGGTTCACCTTTATGTTTTAACTTACTATTACTGTCAAGAATTGTATATAGTTTTCTAGCTCTTTGATGTTTGATATCAATTATTATGTTTTTATAGACCAGCTAGTAAACAATTATAGTGTTGTATTTATTATTGATTGTTGATACGCCACGTGTTTAATGTTATCTTCCGATCAAACCGAGCCATC
>NW_013796310.1:0-904 GCF_000517525.1 Limulus polyphemus | reverse complement strand
GTTTAATAGATATGTGGTAGTCTGGTATATATAAGACCGGCCAAGAAGCGACGGCGACAATATAATGTGTAATTAAACTGTCAACACAGAGAGACGTATTGTTGAGCCGAGCACGTGAGACATTCGTTGTGAATTATAGCGTTTGTTATAGCGCGACTGTGGAAATTAAGTTTATTGCAAAGTTGTATTTAGAAAGAATAAACCAGTTTTATTTAAGAAAGGACTTGTATTGCTAAAGTTTCTTCGGAAAGAAATTATACGGAAAATTAACTAACGAACAGAAACGTAACAAATTGGTGTCGGAGAGTGGGACGGAAAAGATAAAAAAAATGTAAACGAGAAGCGGCAAATCAGACTACAGCTTAGCAGATTTAATGGCAGCAATAGAAGAGCAGCAAAAAAAAACAAGAAGAACGAGAAAAGAAACAAGAAGAGAGACAACAACAGTTGCAAGAAAACTTGCAACAGTGGCAGCTCGAACAGCAAAATGAACAAGAAGAGAGATTACAGCAGTTGTTGGAGGAAAAAGAAAAGAAACAAGAAGAACGAGAAGATAAACAAGAAAAGAGATTAAAACAGTTGTTGGAGGAAAAAGAAAAGAAACAAAAAGAGATACTACAGCAGTGGTAACTGGAACAAAAAAGAAACAAGTAGAAAGTCAGCAGCAACTACAGGAAAGTCAACAACAGTGGCAAGATGTACAAATGGAAAACAATAGTAAATTTAAAAGCGAATTAGATGCATTAAAGGATGATCTATTGTCTTTTACACAAGGAGGATACGTTAACCATCGATTTAATCAGCCCCTTCCAGACCCCGCAGCTAAACCCTAATGCAGACATCTTCAGTCCTGTTAGAAGTCACATCCCAGATATGAATGCCAGTAATACGAGTGATCCAGTAC
>NW_013796309.1:0-576 GCF_000517525.1 Limulus polyphemus | reverse complement strand
TTTCTTTTTCCTCCAACAACTGCTCTAATCTCTCTTCTTGTTTATTTTGCTGTTCGAGCTGCCACTGTTGCAGGTTTTCTTGCAACTGCTGTTGTCTCTCTTCTTGTTTCTTTTGCTGTTCCATCAAATCTGCTAAGCTGTAGTCTGATTTGCCACCCCTTGTTTCCATCTTCTTCTTCTTTTTTATTTTCCGTTCCACTCTCTGACACCTATTTGTTATGTCTGTGTTCGTTTGTTAATTTTTCGTAGAAATTCTTTCCGAGAAACTTCAGCGATACAAACCTTTTCTTAAATAAAACTAATTTATTATTTCTCAGTTCAACTTTGCTATACACTTAATTTCCACAGTTACTTTAACTTAAACATACGCTATAATTCACAACGATTCACACACTTTACTTATGGCTTGACTGTCTCTATCTCCCTGTCTGCTGTTCAATTATTCATACCGTCACTTCTTTTGCCGGCTTATATATACAAAAATGGAGGGCGCATAGAAAAGACTAGAGTTGCCACGAACAGACATGATCTTTCTAGAATTTCATGACGTGTTATTAGCGTCACGTTACTTCCGTT
>NW_013796308.1:0-573 GCF_000517525.1 Limulus polyphemus | reverse complement strand
TATTCCGCTTACTTCTTAGGAGGAATATTTGCCACCATTTTGTGCAAGGTTTCTTCAATCCCCTGTTGACGGAACCACATATTTTCACCTGATTTTAGCAAAAGCGTCCTCGTAACATGGTCAGTTATCTACCGGAGATATATATTTATTTTAGTAACTGTATTTCAGTAGACATGATATTGATACAATAGTGTAATTAATCGAATAATCTAATATGAAGAATAGTTTACAGAAAGTTATTCACTAAAGGTTTTTGATTAATAGCAATAAGACATTTTGTTTATCTTCAGTAAAACTTGAACAGTTTTATAAAAATAGATGGTTCAAAGTAAACCAGTTTTTCTGTGGTGTTTTTAATTCTCCCTAATCTCTTATTTAAACGTTATGTTTTTTTGTTTATCACATTTTCGTACTGAAGATACAGACCATTTTGTTAGGGTTTTGAATATTTTAAACTATTTTAATCAATTAGTTTTAGTTTTAATGAATTAACCCACCTTAATACCTAACGTGTATTTTATTGTTTTATACTTCTAGAAATTTCCAATACTAAAAACTTTATTAACTGTAAGA
>NW_013796307.1:0-576 GCF_000517525.1 Limulus polyphemus | reverse complement strand
GAAGACCCATCCAGGCCAATGGACTTGAAGATTGGAAGGTCACGTGTAACAGGTCGTCAAGTAGTACCTATAACAGTGGCCAATTTCTCTAAACGTGAGCAGACACTTAAGGAACGGGCATTATTGGGTGTGTGCCAAGAGGTAGAGCCAGTCAATGTTAAAGCAAGGAATACAACTGTAAAGAAAGGACATACACTTCCAGAATATTTGACTGACCTCTATAAGAAGAGCATAGTCCATTTGTCATCATCACAGGCTCTTCAGGTAAAAGAACTTTTGGCAAATTATGCTGACGTCTTTTCGAAAGGAGATCATAACCTCGGATGCACAAACCTGGTAGAGCACAGAATAAACACAGGCAATCATCGTCCGATAAAGATCCCGCCAAGGAGAATAGCTCCAGCAAAGCGACAAGAGATAGAGAAGGTCATGGATGGTCTAATCAAGGATGGGATAGTTGAAAAATCAGATAGTCCCTGGTCAGCTCCTGTCGTATTAGTCCAGAAGAAGGATGGGACCCAACGTTGCTATGTGGACTTTAGGGCTATTACAGCATAACCGAAAAGATTCATACCC
>NW_013796306.1:0-504 GCF_000517525.1 Limulus polyphemus | reverse complement strand
GTGTAACTGTAGTTACCGAATGTGTAGCCCCCATACTCATCTTTAGCGTTATTTGGTATAACAACTCCACGAACACGTATGTTTAACTCTAGTTACCGAATTTATAACCACCATACTCATCTTTAGCCTTACTTGGTACAACGACACCATCAACAACTAGGTGTAACTCTTATAAATTCGGTAACTTCCACCATATTCATCTTTAGCCTTACTTTGTACAACTACTCCATGAACACCTAGGTGTAACTCTAGGTTCCGAATGTTTAACCTCTATACTAATCCTTAGCGTTATTTGTTACAACAACTCCACGAACATCTAGGTGTAACTCTAGTTATAGAATTTATAACCACCATAATCAATCTTTAGCCTTACTTGGTACAACTACTCCATGAACAAGTTACACCTAGGTGTTCATGGAGTAGTTGTACCAAGTAAGGCTAAAGATGAGTATGGTGGCTACAAATTCGGAATCAAGAGTTACACCTACCAGTTACCGAATATTT
>NW_013796305.1:0-576 GCF_000517525.1 Limulus polyphemus | reverse complement strand
ACACATTATCGTTGAATATTGTGTCTTCTTATTGACAGTACACAGTATCGTTAAATCTTGTGTCTTCTTATTGACAGTACACAGTATCGTTAAATCTTGTGTCTTCTTATTGACAGTACACAGTATTGTTAAGTCTTGTGTCTTCTTATATACAGTACACAGTATTGTTAAATCTTGTGTCTTTTATTGACAGTACATAGTATTGTTAAATATTGTGTCTTCTTATTGAGAGTACACAGTATTGTTAAATCTTGTGTCTTCTTATTGACAGTACACAGTATAGTTAAATCTTGTGTCTTCTTACTGACAGGACACATTATTGTTAAATCTTGTGTTTTCTTACTGAGAGTACACATTATCGTTAAATCTTGTGTGTTCTTATTGATAGTACACAGTATTTATAAATCTTGCGTCTTTTTATTGACAGTACACAGTATTGTTAAATCTTGTGTCTTCTTATTGAAAGTACACAGTATCGTTAAATCTTGTGTCTTCTTATTGACAGTACACAGTATCGTTAAATCTTGTGTCTTCTTATTGACAGTACACAGTATTGTTAAATCTTGTGTGTTCTTA
>NW_013796304.1:0-573 GCF_000517525.1 Limulus polyphemus | reverse complement strand
TATAAACTATATAATTTATGTAGCTGTATTATATTTAGTTACAAATAGTTTCTTGCAAAATTATACACATCCCATTATGATTCTTCATTTATTGCAATTCTTTGTTCAGTTGTAAATTATATAACTTATGTAGCTCTGGTAGGTCAATTTTACAACATTATATTTATTTACAAATAGCTTCTTGCAAAATTATACACTCCCACCTTGTATGATAAGCTTTAGAGAAGCCTTTAAAACTTGACTGATTTTGCCACAGAACTACAACAAGCTACATTACTAGCTATATGAGCATTAGTCTTAAGCAGTAAAATAAAATACAAATCAGTTGTAATCTAAACAGTCAAAAGAGCTAACAGTAAACCACAATGTCACCCCATACATCTATACACCTGGAAAAAAGTTAAGCACCCCCAAATATTTTTCAGGATTGCTTATTAAAAATAAGGTTTAATTTTCATGATGTTGAGCAATGTTCATAATTTCAAACATAATTAAAAGGATGTGAGCCTTCAGGTGTGACATTTAAATCAGGTGCGTTTTTTTCCCCACGTGCAACTTGCTCCCTTCTCCACA
>NW_013796303.1:0-523 GCF_000517525.1 Limulus polyphemus | reverse complement strand
AACGCCAAAATCAAATAACATAAAATATAAAAATTCTTTAAACGTTACTCAAAATTATTGGCTTTCTATAATCAGTCAATTTTGTGTACAATGTATCAAGATCTAAATTTGATAATGTAAACAGTATAACTTTCTTATATTATTTAGCAGAAAAATATTTTCACTTAGTAAAACGTTTTTACAAAGTGTAATAAACCCTGATGCTATTGTTGTGGAGGGTCACCACATATGATAACTGTGGTTCTAAATATGTTGCTATGTGATATTTTCTGCTCCTATGGGCAACATTGTTTGAAATAATGTCCTGTGATTATCCGCGCTTTAACAATCATGGTAAATATATTCTTATTTGGTTTAAATGATCCAGAATAAACACCGAACTGTGGCGTACACGTCACTAGAAGGTCTGAGGATAGTATGGTCAAGATAAGTCTTAACACAATATCGCATAATATTAAACGAGGCAATTTAATATATCTGGCTATTTGAGTATGTGTAGATATATCATAAATCAAAAATTTAG
>NW_013796302.1:0-576 GCF_000517525.1 Limulus polyphemus | reverse complement strand
AGAGAAGTTTGAAGGACTTTGCTGGCACTGTAACAAACCTGGGCACAAGAGAGCTCAATGTTGGAAACTTCAACACAGGGGAGATGCCACAGCAGGAAAGGCTGGTGTCCAGAAAGGTTGTTGGAACTGTGGAAAGCACGGACATTTGAGAAGCCAGTGTAGGAGGAATATTACCAACAAGTCGGCCTCAAGGAGACCAGTAGTGGTTGGTGTTGAGCAACGCCCACCAACCCCCATCATGAAAGTCCCAACAGCTAGGTGTAAAATGCCAAGCACACACAGTGTCTATGTGACAGGAAAGCTGGATGGCCAAAGGTGCAACTTTCTGATAGACTCTGCATCTTAGCAAACCCTTGTGAGCATCAAGGTGTTAGATCATGAAGGAGTACCAGAAACCATACAGAAGCTTTATGGTGTGACAGGACATTCTACAAGATTGTGGGGACCAGTGTGGGTAACTATTGAGCTCATGGGCATAATGGACAGACAGAAAGTATACTTGGCTGACATTGAAGACGAATACATATAGAATGGTTGAGCTGATTGGGTGCCATCGGACTGAAGTCAAGCCGACTG
>NW_013796301.1:0-576 GCF_000517525.1 Limulus polyphemus | reverse complement strand
CCATACATACTGGATTGTGATGCTAGTAATGTGAGAATTGGAGGAGTGTTGTCTCAGAAAGTAGGCGAAAACGAACATGTGATGGCCTACTTCAGTAGGGTCTTGAGTAGACCAGAGAGGAACTACTGTGTAACACGGAGGGAACTCCTTGCTATAGTAACGAGTCTGACATATTTCCATCTTTACCTCTATGGTGTTAGGTTTACCATCAGGACAGACCATGCTGCATTACACTGGTTAAGATCATTAAAGACCCCAGAGGGACAACTGGCACGTTGGATCGGAAAAATAGACCAGTATAATTATGATATTGAATATAGAGAAGGAAAATCTCATGGAAATACCGATAGACAGAGCCGAAGACCCTGCAAAAATGACTGCAGACATTGCTGCAAAAGAGATGTTGAACTAACCAGGTGCCATCAAGCTGAAGTCAAAGTGACTGAAGGAGATGATGATGGTGAAGTAGAACCAGGTATAGATATTAAAGCAGACCAGCAGAAAGACCAAGATTTGAAGCCAATAATTGATTTTTTAAAAGCAAATGGTTTGCACCCTGCTTGGGAGAACGTGTCT
>NW_013796300.1:0-580 GCF_000517525.1 Limulus polyphemus | reverse complement strand
ACATTTAAACAGTTGCTACTGAATTTGTTTGTTCTACAGTTTAACAGTTGCTACTAAGTTTGTTTGTTCTCCAGTTTAACAGTTGCTACTAAGTTTGTTTGTGTGTGTATATATATATATATCTTTGATTATCGACACTAATTAAAGAAGATTTGATGTTACAGCTGATACTCACAATCACACTTGGATAAAATATAAGTTTTGACCCGGATAATCCAGTTCCATAAGGAGCAAGAGCAGCGAAGATCGGAATTTTTTATTTTTGTGGTTTATACATTATTTTTCTTACTACACATCATCGTGTTGTTATCAGTTATAGCAGCAGTAATACTAATTCGATACAATATTTTTCTTACTATCAGTTATCAGTTATTGTAGCAGTAATACTCATTCAATACAATATTTTTCTCACTATCAGTTATTGCAGCAGTAACACTAATTTACTATAATATTTTTCTTACTATCAGTTACTTCAGCAGTAATACTCATTCATTACATTATTTTTCTTACTATCAGTTATTGCAGCAGTAATACTCATTCATTACATTATTTTTCTTACTATCAGTTATTGCAGCAGTAA
>NW_013796299.1:0-574 GCF_000517525.1 Limulus polyphemus | reverse complement strand
GTGTTGCAACATCTGTTGATTTGCATGTCACAGCACTTAAGTCAACTACAATACCCCCTATGTCAGAGAAGATAATTTGGGGTAGGATAAAAGAACATCCCCAAGGAAGCCCAATGCTTGTGGATTTGAAGATTTAAAGGTCACTTGTGGCAGGTCATCAAGTAGTACCTATAACAGTGGCCAATTTCTCTAAATGGGAGCAGACACTTAAGGAAGGGGGATTGCTGGGTGTGTGCCAGGAGGTAGAGCCAGTCAATGTTAAAGCAAGAAATACAACTATAAAGAAAGGACATACACTCCCAGAACATGTGACTGACCTCTATAAGAAGAGCATAGTCCATTTGTCTTTATCACAGGCTCTTCAGGTTAGATAACTTTTGGCGAATTATGCAGACGTCTTTTCGAAAGGAGATTATGACCTTGCTGCACAGACCTTGTGGAGCACAGAATAAACACAGGCAATCACCGTCCAAAGCGATAAGAGATAGAGAAGATCGTGGATGGCTTAATTAAGGAAGGGATAGTCGAGAAATCAGATAGTCCTTGGCCAGCTCCCGTCGGTTAGTCCAGAAGA
>NW_013796298.1:0-1012 GCF_000517525.1 Limulus polyphemus | reverse complement strand
GCAGAAAAAGGATCTGGTTTGAAAATTCAACATGAAGGTAAGTCGAAATAAAGGACGAGCATCAAGATCAAATCAAACCTGAAGTTCAGAATACTGATGCTAACAGTATAACAATCGCTAATGAACAATGCATCCATGGAGATGAGCTTGTTCTTGATATTCAAGGAATGTGTGGACAAAAGGAGGATAAGGACCCTGAATCTACTGATGTCAGTGATACGGATGATACCGATAATGTGATTTATGATGAGACATTTATAGATGATTTATAGTGAGGTAAGGCAACTGTAAAATTTCCTTTAAATTCCACAACTTTTGGCCTCATAAACTGAATCTGATTCACAATACTCTAGTTTACAACACAATATATATGTATCTATATAATAATTTAGCACTTATTATAACCAACTGCATGTTGGTAACATATGAACCAGGAATCTATCACTTGAGAAACCTTTAGTATATTTTTTTTTCATCTCACTAGCAAAGGGTCGCATGGGTATATAATATAAAAACAACTTCGTATCCTTAAAACTTAAACCAGCAAAAAAACCATCTTGCCAGATGGCACGAAAGATTTAGTGCATTTTTCATAATAAAACAGAAAAGCCATTACAGAATTGAGGGAATTTGGTACTTTAACCTTGGTGAAGGTGTTCTGGAAATTTTCATTATTTCTGTAAAAAAAAAATCAAGAATGTTAGTTCACAACAGAATAAATTTAAAACGAGTTATGAATGTATGACTTGGAACGAAATACAACAATATAACTAACTGAATGTGTACAATTTTAGGGCAAGCTTCAAATCATGATCTTGGATCTTGCAGAACATGATTTTAAGTTGCGTCACAAAACTTTTGTTTCCTAATGGCCAATTGATAAAGAGAGCTGTGATATACCTATAAGATATTTATACTGTATAAAAAATGTATTGTTAAACGAGTTCAGTTTATAAATACAACTACTTTAAACCTAAAATTTTGTTTTATATATATTTAAAACAATCATAGC
>NW_013796297.1:0-576 GCF_000517525.1 Limulus polyphemus | reverse complement strand
AAGAATTATAGAAGATGCCATATCTATTCTACATAATATCTTAGTGGAGAGGTTTGTACCTAAAATATATTATAAGCATATAAATGTAATTTGATTAAATAAATAATATACACATCTAGAGAGCGCTGCGTGCGCAACATACCCTCTACACCGATATTTCACGTGTCTAGTGTTCCATAAGCTTTTTCTCAGCTGAAAAGTGTTTCATGGCCAAAAAAGTTTGGGAAACGCTGCTCTAGAGCATCGAAAATGAATTAATTTGTGGCAGTGGCTATTAAATCGTAATCTCACCTGGAACTCCCATATCAAGAAACTACAAACCAGAAGAAAACTGGCCACAACGTACACAGCTGCAAGATAACCACTATTCTATACATATATAAATCCTTCATCAGACCCATTATGGAATACACCTGCATGATAACATATAACATTCAAAAACAACATCTCATAACATTACAAAACCGAGCCGCATGATTGGCATGTCACCTCCCGCTTGCTATGTTGAAAAAACACTCTGATCTACCGTCTATCGAAACTAGATTAATTAACCTTGTAACCAAATACTACAAGACC
>NW_013796296.1:0-634 GCF_000517525.1 Limulus polyphemus | reverse complement strand
CCCCCACGGAAACATGCTCGCCCTTTCAGGGTGGGATGCGGATTCGAACCTGCGACCCTTCAGATTGTGAGTCGAGCGCCTTATCCACCTGGCCATGCCGGGCACTATATGGTAATACATAGCTTTGTACGACCCCGAATTAAAATCGATACTCCCCCCAATGTTTTGCATGATCCAAAATTAAATCCGTTACTTTTCTTAATGTTTTCACGGCCCAAAACCATAGTCTGTATTTCTCCCAATGTTTTTCACGACCCAAAATCGTAGCCGGTATTTTTTATAATGTCTTTAACGATCCAGAATCAAACCCGGGGGTTTTTCACAATGTCTTTCACAACTCAGAATCAAGCCTGGTATTTTTCACAATATTTTCACGACCAAGAATCAAAACCGGTATTTTTCACGACCTAGAATCAAGCCAAGTACTTTTCACAATGTTTTTCAGGACTCAGAATCAAAGCCCTTATTTTTCACATATTTTTCACGACCGAGAATCAAAGCTGGTATTTTTCAGGACTCAGAATCAAAGCCCTTATTTTTCACACATTTTCACGCCCTAGAATCAAAGCTGGTATTTTTCAGGACTCAGAATCAAAGCCCTAATTTTTTACACATTTTTCACGCCCTAGGATCC
>NW_013796295.1:0-1699 GCF_000517525.1 Limulus polyphemus | reverse complement strand
TGTCGATAAGAAAACAGAAGATTTAACAATACTGTGTACTGTCGATAAGAAGACACAAGATTTAACAATACTGTGTACTGTCAATAAGAAGGACTCAAGATTTAACATTAATGGGAACTGTCGATAAGAAGACACAAGATTTAACGATACTGTGTACTGTCAATAAGAAGACATAAAAATTTAACAATACTGTGTACTGTCAATAAGAAAACACAAGATATAACAATTCTGTGTACTGTCAATAAGAAGACACAAGATTTAACGATAATGTGTATTATACTGTGTACTGTCAATAAGAAGACACGAGATTTAACGATACTGTGTACAATCAATAAGAAGACACAATATTTAAATATACTGTGTACTGTCAATAAGAAGACATATAAATTTAACAATACTGGGTACTGTCAATAAGAAGACCCAAGATTTATCAATACAATGTACTATCAATAGGAAGACACAAGATTTAACATTAATGTGTACTATCAATAAGAAGACACGAGATTTTACGATACTGAGTTTTATCAATAAGAAGACACAAGATTTAAGAATACTGTTACTTGTCAATAAGAAGACACAAGATTTAACAATACTGTGTACTATCAATAAGAAAACACAATATTTAACAATACTGTGTACTATCAATAGGAAGACACAAAATTTAACAATACTGTGTACTAACAATAAGAAGACACGAGATTTAACGATACTGTGTACTATCAATAAGAAAACACAAAATTTAACAATACTGTGTACTGTCATTTAGAAGATACAAGATTTAACAATACTCTGTACTATCAATAAGAAGACACAAGATTTAACAATACTGTGTACTAACAATAAGAAGACACAAGATTTAACGATACTGTGTGCTATCAATAACAAGCCAAAGAGATTTAACGATACTATGTACTATAAATAAGAAGACACAAGATTTAACATTACTGTGAAGTTAAATCTTGTGTCTTCTTATTGATAGCGTTAATTTTATTGATAGTACACAGTAATGTTACATTTTGTGTCTTCTTATTGACAGTAAACAGTATTGTTAAATTTTTGTCTTCTTATTGACAGTACACAGTATCGTTAAATCTTGTGTCTTCTTATTGACAGTTCACAGTAATAGATTTAACGATACTGTGTTTTATCAATGAGAAGACACGAGATTTAACGATACTGTGTACTGTCGATAAGAAAACACAAGATTTAATGATACTGTGTACTGTCAATAAGAAGACATAAAAATTTAACAATACTGTGTACTGTCAATAAGAAAACACAAGATTTAACAATACTGTGTACTATCAATAAGAAGACACAAGATTTAACAATACTGTGTACTAACAATAAGAAGACACGAGATTTAACGATACTGTGTACTATCAATAAGAAAACAGAAAATTTAACAATACTGTGCACTGTCATTTAGAAGATACAAGATTTTACAAAACTTTGTACTATCAATAAGAAGACACGAGATTTAACGATACTGTGTACAATCAATAAGAAGACACAATATTTAACAATATTGGGTACTGTCGATGAGATGACACAAGATTTAACAATACTGTGTACTGTCAATTAGAAGATATAAGATTTAATAATACTTTGTACTATCAATAAGAAGACACAAGATTTGACGATACTGTGTACTGTCAATAAGAATACAACAGATTTAACAATACTGTGTACTGTCAAT
>NW_013796294.1:0-577 GCF_000517525.1 Limulus polyphemus | reverse complement strand
GTTTTCAGTTATATTGTAAACAGAGATTAGCTTTAAAAATTAGATTATTCAAACGAAATCCCAACATCTAAGAGGCCATTACGTCTTCTTATAAAATAAACTCCTCTTTTTGGATCGTTGTACTCTGGCTTATCGAAAGTTTAATTTTTTTTTAGCTTTTCACGAGACATAATATATATCCTTTATGCTATAATGTCTCAATTTTTAATTTTCCGACGAAATAAGCACTATCCGATATTTTTCTATTAACTTTGCGTCAAAAAAGCAAATTTTTTACATTTTCCAAAAAAAATTCATATTTTCAACAAAAAGCCAAGGCTATAGCCCATGTTTTTTGACTAAATTTTGAAAAAAATTAATTTTCCTCATATTTGAATACAAAGATGCCTTTAATGTAACATTTTCAAAATGAATATCTTTTGATCAAAATTTCCAATAATTATTTTATAATGTGTTATCAAAATTTCGGTAGTTTCGATTTTACACTTTTTTGTTTTCAGTTATATTGTAAACAAAGATTAGCTTTGAAAATAAGATTATTCAATCAAAATCCCAACATCTAAACGGCCATGACGTC
>NW_013796293.1:0-578 GCF_000517525.1 Limulus polyphemus | reverse complement strand
AGATAGATAAAACACAAAAGAGATGGTATAATAAATGTATGAATATGAACAGATTGGATGTAGATTACTACAGAAAGCCATCTTAGCTATTATGATCAGATACAACCTGAACTTTTCTTTAATTAAATGTATGCACATAAAAGTTAAATATACTTACGAATTTGAAAAGGAAGCTGATAATTAAATAGTGTCTACAGATTTTCATTTGAAAGCATAACAGTTGACATGGTGCAACTTTTTGAATACCCTTTTTCCAATACACACACACACATATGTTAAAATTGGAAGTTAAACTATATTAATAAGATTTAAAAATAAATACAAATCACAAAACCTATCACCTACATGGTTTTTCCTATCAATATGACTGAAGTTTCCACAAATTTGAACCATTTTTGTTCTATAAATGAGGAGATTTTTTCAAAGTATAAATGTAGTTAATGGCCTTATCTTTTATTTTAAATCATAACAATTGAAGTGATACAACTTTTTGAATACTGTTTCCACAATATACACACGTATATTAAAATTGGAAACTAAAACTATTTTAATAATATTTAAAAATAAATACACATCAC
>NW_013796292.1:0-574 GCF_000517525.1 Limulus polyphemus | reverse complement strand
AAACGTAGATATACCTTAAAACGTACATATTAAAGATATTTGATTTTTTCTGAAAGTTTTAAGACGGATATACTAACTACTAACAAAATATACTGTTTCCAAGACCTCTGTCACTAACGTGGCACGATTTGATTCGATGTTCTGCTATTTAGCTGTTTGTGTACGTAGTTGGACTTTATTTTGTAGCACTGCTTGACCTAAGTGTAGCACAGTTTGGCCTAGTTGGGGCACTGTTTAACTTTCTTGTAGCACTTTTGATCTAGTTGTAACACTGTTTAATCTTGTTGTAGCACTGTTTAAACTAGTTGTAGCACTGTTTAAACTTGATGTAGCACTGTTTGATCTAGATGTAACAGTATTTGATCTAGTTGTAACACTGGTTGACTTAGTTGTAGCCCTACTTGATCTAGTTGTAACCCTACTTGATCTAGTTGTAACACTGGTTGACTTAGTTGTAGCCCTACTTGATCTAGTTGTAACCCTACTTGATCTAGTTGTAACACTGTTTGACTTGGTTATAGCCCTACTTGATCTAGTTGTAGCACTACTTGATCTAGTTGTAACACTGGTTGAC
>NW_013796291.1:0-874 GCF_000517525.1 Limulus polyphemus | reverse complement strand
AACATCACCATTCTAATATATCATTAATATCATACAAGCGTGTACTTGTATGTAGGAACATCACCATTATAATATATCATTAATATCAGACAAGCATGTACTTGTATGTAGGAACATCACCATTCTAATATATCATTAATATCATACTACATACAAGTACATGCTTGACATGCTTGTATGATATTAATGATATACTAGAATGGTGATGTTCCTACATACAAGTACATTATGATATTAATGATATATTAGAATGGTGATGTTACTTGTATGTAGGAACATCACCATTCTAGTATATCATGAATATCATACAAGCATGTACTTGTAAGTAGAAACATCACCATTCTAATATATCATTAATATCATACAGCATGAAATTTTAATTTTGCTTGTTAAAAAACAAGCTTTTTTCCAATTATAGATTCTCATTAAACATTCATATTTTTGCTGGTGTTTTGTGTAGATAATACCCATTAATTGTCTCTTTTTTTACATACCTAATAAAAAAGAATTTAAAATATTTCATTTTTGTGTAGTTTTGTAAAATTAAGATTATGAATTATAGTGTTTGGAAAGTATATTAAGTAAAGTTTGAAATTTAATCAAAGAATATTCAAGTGTGGTGATACATGTATACAGTGAGTGGTCACAAATAAATAGACACCTAATTTTTTGTCATTTAACTGATTTATGCTAATTTGTGTTCACAGAGCACTATATAAATGAAAATGGTCTGCACACTAATTATCTTGTGCTACAACATGCCTAGAACTCAAGGTTCTCTCGAATTATCAGATTTTGTTAGAGGAAGGATAGTTGGTCAAGCAGATGGCGGAATAAGTCAGCAGCAAATTTCGCAGAATTTGGGAATCCTGCT
>NW_013796290.1:0-1481 GCF_000517525.1 Limulus polyphemus | reverse complement strand
TACTGTACTTTGTTTTCCTCATTATTGTTTTATTGTACTCTGAGATAAAAGATAAACTAATGGCGTTACAAGGAGTACGTTAATGTTTAAACAGTTACAGATAGATACATCACTCTAAGAATTTTTATACATGTACTGGATGTTGTTAAACATTAGGATGGTACTTATATATGTATCAAGTAATGAGGAAAACAAAGTACAGTATCATGGTTAGAGTTTGAACTATCAACCAATATTATGGTACTTATATATGTATCAAGTGTGAAATGTATATATCTTAAAAAGGCCGACAACTGATATCAGTAACATCTTAAAGATGGAATAGAGTAAAAACAATTAACTTATTAATAAATTCTTTTATTTCAGACTTGGAACAACCATGAATCCAATATCATAACCAGTACACAGTAAGTTTATATTTGTTATGTACAGAACTTTAAATGTGACTATCTGCTAAAACTAATAGTTGTTGTGGTTATTTTTAAACAGGCTAGTTTATGTAATATACTTGTAATAACATGCCAGACTATTACAAAGAATTCCTTAATTTTACACCACATATATAATGATGTAAGGTTTAACATTTCTGATAAGTCATGTGATAGATCAGCAGTAAACTTATCTATTGTTTTAGTTAACAGAAAGTAAGAATACCTTGAAAGTTCTATTGACTTGTGTTATTAGAACTGAAGTGGGTGGATATACAGGTTTGATATGTTTCACAGCTGAAGAAATCCATTCCACTCGTGAGTACGTGTAAGAAGACATGACTTACTCATCTCATGTAAGTTTATTTTGAATTATTAATGAGTAACTAGATGGTATAAGTCTTTGTTTTAATAGAACACACATTACCTCTCTCTCTAATACTTAGTAGATAAACTTAATAGATTTCTCTAATGTTAGATTTCTCTAATGTATACAATAGTGTAAAAATTAGAGAGAGGGATGTACCAGTAATGTGTGTTTTATTAAAACAAACTACTATTATATTCCATCAATACTTGTTTTTAATAAAAGTAATAAAACTTGTAATATTTTAAAGAAATGTTAGTTCTTTAATATTAATGATAAATGTGTAAATTAAATTTATTATTTAACAAATCTTAGTTTATAGAAGTTTGGAAAATTATTGTATTAAAAAATTCAACAAGTTTGTGATGTAAATATATTTTCAAAGTGAATAAAAGATTTTGTCAGATTGAGAAAACACTTTATTATTTGTACAAAGTATTTCATACACAAAAATAAAACTTATAAATTTTTTTAGACATAGAATATAAATATATATACACAAAGAAACTTTTATTTAAAAAAAAAAACAAAAAAAATCACCAAGATCTTGGGGCAAAATGACGGCCCACTACAGATCCAGCATATGTGGTATCACACAAAGTGGATATTTTGTAAGGGAACACGTGTGTAAAAAAAAGTAAAGTCCTATTATGACAAGTGTATATAAGGAGATACCAGGGCTATTA
>NW_013796289.1:0-576 GCF_000517525.1 Limulus polyphemus | reverse complement strand
CGGAATTCTCCTTGCCTACGTGGTGGGGGAGTAAAGACAACTGTTTGTAAATCTAGACTGGATGAGTTCTGGACTTTGGTGGAGTGTGGATATAATCCCATCAATCCAGACCTGGGATGTTGCCTTTTGGACTTCTTCAGGTTGATCAGAAGGATTGTCCACTTCAGTGTTGCTTTATTTCTTTCATAAATCTGGTGGTTTGAAATGCATCATTCTGTGGTTACTGGTAGGGATCCTATCACAAAGATATATATATATCTGTGGTCCAACTGCCCTGGCCACCAATATTGGATATGGGTACCATGACCCCTTAAATCCAATCCGAGTTGTTGAACCAAGGCTGTTTGGTTGGGGCTATACCATCATACTTGTATTATATTCCACCCTTTTCAATTTTCTGTAGTTCTGGGTGAAGAGCATACCTGTTCTGGATGTCACGGTGTTCCCTACTTTGATACCACTTCTCGTGATACATATTTGTTCTCTTTCGATGACGAGGAACCCACTTTGAGACTAATAATGGCTGGAGACGGCTTAAATGGGTAATGAAGAAAAACTTTAATATAAGTTTAACAT
>NW_013796288.1:0-575 GCF_000517525.1 Limulus polyphemus | reverse complement strand
TGAACAAATATCTTTTTCATAACAATAATTCATAAAAACCATCGTCCTCATCAAAATCATCATCATCATGATGATTGTCATTGTTTATAGGAAACGCACCATAGATTTGAAATATAAGTCAGTGAAAAAGGGTAAAAACCTTTGCTAGGGCTGGTGAAAGGAATTTGGAAAATGAAAGTATGTTTGTTTTTGAATTTCGCTCAAAGCTACACAAGGGATATCTGCGCTAGCCGTTCCTAATTTAGCAGTGTAAGTCTAGAGGGAAGGCAGCTAATCATCACCACCCACCGCCAACTCTTTTACCAACAAATAGTGGGATTGCCGTCACATTATAACGCCCCCACGGCTAAAAGAGCAAGCATGTTTGGTGTGACGGGGATTCGAACCCGCGACCCTCAGATGGTGAGTCGAGCGCCCTAACCACCTGGCCATGCTGGACCAAGGAAAATGAAAGAGAAACATTTTGAGAGAAGAAAGATCTGAAGAAATCATTTGCTACGAGTTTAATCGCTTTTTTTAAATTTTCTTTAATCGCTCTAATTCACATAGATTTGAGCTCACTAAAGAACTTTTTA
>NW_013796287.1:0-576 GCF_000517525.1 Limulus polyphemus | reverse complement strand
GCTGTGCACGCAGGCAAATCTGAACATTTACTTTTGAAATGATGGGAGAACAGGCATGAATAATGTTGATGCTAAATTGTATTTAACAAGCAGGATATTCTACACTAAATTGTTAGGAATTAATCACACAATCATTCACTTTTCAAAATATGACGTAACTTAAAGAATAAAAATGTAGATTTATCGATGTTTTTGTTGAGTGGCTCTTAGCATGACTGAAATGCTTAACAATTACTTTTGTCAGTGGGTGGTATAAGTAGCTCAGAGCTTTGGCTCTGAATGAAACCAAGAGTGCAACACAATTAACCTTTTTAAAGTGCATGAAACAATTGAAATTGATAAATTTACTTAACCTTTTCCCTTTGCTCTAAGTCTGGCTTCAGTTGTTAACTGTTCTCTACATCTGGCTTCAGTTGTTTACTGTTCTCTAAGTCTGGCTTCAGTTGTTTACTGTTCTCTACATCTGGCTTCAGTTGTGTACTGTTCTCTACGTCTGGCTTCAGTTGTTAACTGTTCTCTACGTCTGGCTTCAGTTGTTTACTGTTCTCTACGTCTGGCTTCAGTTGTTTACTGTTC
>NW_013796286.1:0-843 GCF_000517525.1 Limulus polyphemus | reverse complement strand
TGTGTATTATAAGATTGTATCGAGAAATAATAAACTAGTTTTAATTAAGAGAGGACTTGTATCACTAAAGTTTCTCGGGAAGAATTTATACTGGAAATTAAAAAACGACCAGAGATGCAACAAATTTGTGTCAGAAGTGGGATTGATAAAAAAAGAAAACAAGATGGAAACAAGAAGTGTCAAATCAAACTACAGCTTAGCAGATTTGACGGCAGCAACACAAGAACAGCAAAAGAAACAAGAAGAACGAGAAAAGAAACAAGAAGAAAGATTACAGCATTTGTTGGAGGAAAAAGAAAAGAAACAAGATAAGTGAGAAAACAAACAAGAAGAGAGATTACAGCAGTTGTTGGAGGAAAAAGAAAAGAAACAAGAAGAGAGACAACAGCAGTGGCAAAAAACCTGCAACAATGGCAGCTCAAACAGCAAAATAAACAAGATAAGAGATTACAGAAGTGGCAACTGGAACAAGAAAGGAAACAGGAAGAAAGTCTCCAATAGTTACAGGAAAGTCAACAACAGTGGAAAGAGGTACAAATGGAAAACATTAGTAATTTTCAAAGTGAATTAAATACAGTAAAGGGTGATTTACTGTCTTTTACACAAGGAGGATATATTAGCCATGGACCTAATCAGCTTTCGACAATTGGAAGCCACTTGCAGATCCTGCAGCTAAACCCTAATGCATACATCTTCAGTCCTGTCAGAAGTCACATTCCAGACATGAGTGTCAGCAATAGGAGTGATCTGGTATGAAGGAAGCCACAGGAATTTGAGCTCCTGGCAGAAATGAATGGATCGACAGAGGAGCAGAAAGCAGTGTACCTGGCAACGAGCCTGAAT
>NW_013796285.1:0-575 GCF_000517525.1 Limulus polyphemus | reverse complement strand
TGGTTTGATTTATTACATGAGTAATATCTTAGCAAACTGAAAAGATAAGAGGCTCTTATTTTATGTTCTAGCTTGTCAATATTGGTAATTTGAGTTTCTAATTCGTTTGAAACTATGGACTTAGTATTTTAACTTCACAAACATCTAATTTGAACCAGTGTTGCATTCAACATACCATATGACACACAAAAATCGATGTTTATCTGTGTTTTCTTAATGTTTGCTTTTAAATTAAGAAATTGAGTAATATATATATATAGTACTAAAATTTGAATTATAATTTAAAGTTTGATACCAAAGTTATTGACATAAATTCATGAAATAGTAGTTCAATAAAATTTTGAATGTGTGTCAATAAATGAGATGACATGGCCTTTCACCTATGACCCGTCTTGAAAGGGTTAATAAATGTTTTGTTTGATATATGTTGTTTGGGTTTTTTCATTTAAAAAAAAGGCGACATTAATTTCTTGACAACCTAATATATATGTACGTGTGTGTGATTAAAGCTTGTTTTTGAAGTGATTTACTTGTGTGTCATTTCCCTTTACTAACTAAGGAGAGAGAGAGAGAGA
>NW_013796284.1:0-576 GCF_000517525.1 Limulus polyphemus | reverse complement strand
CGTTATATGATAAAGTTTCTGAAAATCAGCAGCCACCAGTGAGGATCGAACTCACGACCCCTGGTTTACAAGACCAGTGCTCTGCCACTGAGCTATGGTGGCACGTATGTGTCAAGACTTACGGTACGTTGATTAATTACATTAAATTATTGCTTAGTATAAAGTATGTTCGTGTGAAGATGAAACTGAAAAACACGACGTAACCCTAACTCAATGAATGAGTGTGTCTAAAGGACTACTGTGTTATTTCTATTAATAATTTTACTAATTATTACACTATGTTAAACGAAGCAATTAATAGCCAAACATTTTCTATATTACCCCCTTTTAAGTGTAAAAATTAATCCAATTTTTTTATTCTAATTAACAGTTGTTTAGGGAACAGCGTTGTTTGTACGTCTTCAATAATTATGTAGCTTTTCTCTAACCAATAATTTGTTTTGTACATCAACATTATATTACACCATTAATTTAATCATAGAATTTTTTAAATGTCATATTAGTAACCATAAGTAAACAGTATGCAAGACGTTAATTAAGAGTAAACACAAATACACGGACTTCACAAAAACATTT
>NW_013796283.1:0-576 GCF_000517525.1 Limulus polyphemus | reverse complement strand
GCACTGCTGATGGGATTAATCTTCGACGCAGTATAGATACAGGTTGGAAAACATTCAGCCGCCAGGTGAGCTTAGCAACGTTTTGTTTGTAGGGGTAGCACTAGCAGTTGTAATGTATATAAAAACAAAAGCAAACAGGTAAAAAACAATTGATTGGGGTTGTGTGTTCTCACGTGGATAAACATAGCAAAAGAGAACTGCAGTGAATCATATTTTTGTTCCACTAAATTGATAAACAATTATTTGTTACAAAATTCAGCAGCGTGTTGTATATGCCAGTCAACCGGGATGAAAGTTAATGTCCATAAGTGTATCTTGAGTTCGAGAAATACTGTGTTTGGGTTTTCTGTGTTTTCAATAAGACAGTGCACTCGAGAATTTATTTCCATTAAAACTGTTTTTTGATCGTTGTTGCCAGTATAATAGGTTTATGTATTTTCAGTATTATTGTTTACTTTCTTACGTTTATGTTGCTTTGTTAGAGTTATGTATTTTCAGTAGTATTATTAACTTTCTTACGTTTATGTTGCTTTGTTAGAGATGTGTATTTTCAGTAGTATTATTAACTTTCTTACG
>NW_013796282.1:0-573 GCF_000517525.1 Limulus polyphemus | reverse complement strand
TCCTTGGTATAAAAACTCCCTACCGTGACAGGTTTTTATATAGCAGAAAAAGTGCCGAAATGTAGGAGTTACTTACATCTATGTTAGCGATTGAATTCAACTTAAATGGGAACGGGCAATGATAAGAAGAAGTATTTTAGGAGAAAAAGTGGAATTGGACTCGTGTAACTCATGGAATTAGGAGCGTGACCAACTGACTGACTGACCGACATTTGGCTTTTATTATTATGATAAGTTATCCAAAGCTTTTTTATCCGTTGGTATTAGTCCTAAATATCATTACTTAATTAATGATTGATGAGCTGCTCATCAAAAACTCGATGGCCTCTTTTTATTCTGAGCGCCATGTTTATCCCTTGTTCACAATACGGTATTCAGAAACAAAGGATAGCTACTATACTACTCTTATGTAAACAATTTTGGGCCATCCTGTGTTTTTCTATGAACAACCAACAAAATGGCTAAATATACCTATTAATGCATTATTTGTTATAAGGGTACTTTAGTTAACTTTGAAATTTCTTAACTTATACAGTTATTAGATGTTCTTGGCTAACTTTGAAGCTTCTTGGT
>NW_013796281.1:0-576 GCF_000517525.1 Limulus polyphemus | reverse complement strand
TCGGCTAACAATACGAAGAATAAAATTGTGGCGGAATGCTACAAGTTCTTTAAATACCTATGGAATGATAGGTTTCTTTTATGTGAGGATAAAACACTTAAATACACCAGTTCAATATTTTAAGATGTTTTCTTATTCCATGGCCTGTAGGATGGGATGTTGTAGGTAAAAAAAGTACATTGCAAATTTAGTGACTGACAAAATGTTCAAATGTACAGATAATAAAAGAGAGGTATTTCACTTATTAATATAATTATCGACCTTTTTCAGAACTTTACAGTTGATCAGTATTTACCTTTAGTCATGCTAGTAATTATACAGTTACATTTTAACTGCTTAACTACGGAATAATGTATATATTTTGAAATTTGGCTCTACAGACAGTACCCTCTGATCACTAGAACGTCAAAATAGAGTCTCTATAAGTAAAATTCTCCATATTGTTGTATATCACGCTAGTGTATCCCAACAGAGTCACTATACGTAAAACTCCCCATATTGTTGTATATCACGCTAGTGTATCACAACAGAGTCACTATACGTAAAACTCGCACGATGGTGTATCACAACAGAGTC
>NW_013796280.1:0-577 GCF_000517525.1 Limulus polyphemus | reverse complement strand
TTTGCTGCTTTCAAACGCTTGAATAATTCCTATAGCCGGGACATTTCCTCATCAAACGTTGTTGCAAACACAATGACATCATCCAGGTACACTAGGGTTATCCTCTATTGTAGGCCTTCCAGTACTCTTTCCATCAGCCTTTCAAATATTGCTGGAGCATTGCTAAGCCCGAATGACATCACACAGTATTGCCAGAGACCTTGGCCATAACTAAATGCAGTCTCAGATGTATCTGCTTCAGACATTTTCACTTGATGGAAACCCGACTTTAAGTCCAGAGTTGAAAATCACCCGGCTCCAATTAGGGCATCAAGAGTATCATCAATTCTTGACCAGTGGGTATGAGTCCTTTTTTGGCTGTACTGTTAAGAGTCCTGAAGTCCACATAGCAACGTTGGGTCCCATCCTTCTTTTAGACTAACACGATGGGAGCTGACCAGGAACTATCCGATTTCTCAACTATCCCTTTCTTTCATTAGGCCATCCATGACCTTCTCCATCTCTTGTCACTTTGCCAGAGATGTTCTCCTCAAAGAGATCTTTATTGGACTGTGATTGCCTGTGTTTATTCTGTGCT
>NW_013796279.1:0-577 GCF_000517525.1 Limulus polyphemus | reverse complement strand
CCCTTGTGAGCATCAAGGTGTTAGATCACAAAAGCGTACTAGAAGCTGTACAGAAGCTCTGTGGTGTGACAGGACATTATGCAAGGTTGTGGGGACCAGTGTGGATAACTATTGAGCTCATGGGCATGAAGAACAGACAGAAAGTATACTTGGCTAACATTGAAGACCATTGCATTTTAGGATTAGTGTGTAGTTAACTTTGATAAAATGATGATTGGAAACAACAAAGGCTAAATTCCAGTAAATGTTGCTGCATCTGTTGATTTGCATGCCACAGCACTTAAGTCAACTACAATACCCCTATGTCAGAGAAGCTAATTTAGGGTAGAATAAAAGAACATCCCCAAAGAAGCCCAATGTTTGAGAAAGCAGTGGAAGACTCATCCAGGCCAGCAGGTGTGAAGATTGGAAGGTCTCTTGTGGCAGGTCATCAAGTAGTATCCATAACAGTGGCTAATTTCTATGTGTGAGCAGACACTTAAGGAAGGAGCATTGTTGAGTGTGTGCCAGGAGGTAGAGCCAGTCAATGCTAAAGCAAGAAATACAACTATAAAGAAAGGCATACACTTCCAGAACA
>NW_013796278.1:0-575 GCF_000517525.1 Limulus polyphemus | reverse complement strand
CATATTGTATGATAATAGGTACAAACAACAACTTGGTGTATGATGACATAAAACTAGGGGTGCACATATTGTATGATAATAGCTACAAATAACATCTTGGTGTATGATGACACTACAACTAGGGTGAACATATTCTTTGATAATAGCTATAAACAATATATAATGAAACAAGAACTAGGGTGGATATATTGTATTTTAATAGCTACAAAAAACATGATGACACTAGAACTAGGGTGGACATATTGTATGATGATATTTATAAACAATATATGATGACACTAGAACTAGGGTTGACATATTGTATGATAATAGCTATAAACAACATATGATGACACTAGAACTATGGTGGACTTATTGTATCATAATAGATATAAACAACCTAATGACACTAGAACTAGGGTGGACATACTGTATGATAAACAACAACTTGGTGTGTGATGACACTACGACTGTGGTGGACATATTGTATGATAAAAGCTATAAACAACATCTTAGTATATGATGACACTAGAACTAAGGTGGACATATTGTATGATAATAGCTACAAACAACAACTTCGTGTATGATGACATTAA
>NW_013796277.1:0-575 GCF_000517525.1 Limulus polyphemus | reverse complement strand
CCCTCAAATTGCGAGTCGAGCGCCCTAACCACCTGGCCATGCCAGGCCCGAGTATTCTTGCGTCACCGAAATACGAGTAAAGAAATATTTTCAACTGTAAGCTAAAAGTTATACTCCGAAATATCAGCCCCTAATGGCACAGCGGTATGTCTGCTGATTTACAACGCTAAAAACAGTGTATCGATACCCGTGATGGGCAGAGCACAGATAGCCCATTGTGTAGCTTTGTGCTTAACTACAAACAAACCCAAGTATCATAGGAGGTATAGCATCACTGTCTCTCTTTGGGCATGATGTTTATGTGTGTGTGTATATGTACGCACACAGAAAAAATATTTTATAAATAAAATACGTTATATAATTTCCAAAAGAATCGAAGGGTGACATAGTTTTTTAATTGACAATGAATGGTAATAAAATTAGCCCAACTTTTGTTTTATGTAAAAAATTATTACAGCCGTTACAGTAATTATAATTATAGATAATAAACGCAGAACATAAATTTCACGTATAAAACAAATCTAGAAAACGAACAAACAGATCGTTTTAAATTCCAGACATAAAAAACCTTTTAT
>NW_013796276.1:0-576 GCF_000517525.1 Limulus polyphemus | reverse complement strand
GTCCCTTCAGGCTTGTTGCCAGGTACATTGCTTTCTGTCCATCCATTAATTTCTGCCAGGAGCTCAAATTGTGCTCTATATGCTTCCCATGGTGCCTTCCTATCGAATTCCTGTGGCTTCCTTCGTACTAGATCACCCCACTGCTGACACTCCTGTCTGGAATGTGACTTCTGGCAGGACTGAAGATGTCTGCATTAGGGTTTAGCTGCAGGATCTGGAAGGGGCTTCCTGTTGTCTGGGGCTGATTAGGTCAATGGTTAAAATATCCTCCCTGTGTAAAGGACAGAAAATCATCCTTTAATGCATTTAATTCACTTTGAAATTTACTAATCTTTTCCATTTGTGTATTCTGGCTTTCTCTAAACTGTTGTAGACTTTCTTCTTGTTTCTTTTGCTGTTCTTGTATTGCTGCCATCAAATCTGCTAAGTCGTAGTTTGATTTGCCACTTCACATTTCCATTTTTTGGGTTTTTTTTCCCATCCCACTCTCTGACACCAATTTGTTACATCTCTGTTCATTTGTTAATTTCCGTTATAAATTCTTTCCGAGAAACTTCAGCGATACAAGTCCTTTCT
>NW_013796275.1:0-575 GCF_000517525.1 Limulus polyphemus | reverse complement strand
GATGATAAACCACCAGCCTGATCCTAACTAACAATTTGGACGATAACCACCAACCAGATCCTAACTAGCAATTTGGATGATAACCACCAACCTGATCCTAACTAAAAATTAGGATGATAACCACCAACCCCATCCTAACTAACAATTAGGATGATAACCACCAGCCTGATCCTAACTAACAATTTGTATGATAACCACCAACCCAATCCTAACTAACAATTGGGATGATAACCGACGGTCTGATCCTAACTAACAATTAGGATGATAATCACCAGCCTGATCCTAACTAACAATTAGGATGATAACCACCAGCCTGATCCTAACTAACAATTTGGACGATAACCACCAACCAGATCCTAACTAGCAATTTGGATGATAACCACCAACCTGATCCTAACTAAAAATTAGGATGATAACCACCAACCCCATCCTAACTAACAATTAGGATGATAACCACCAGCCTGATCCTAACTAACAATTTGTATGATAACCACCAACCCAATCCTAACTAACAATTGGGATGATAACCGACGGTCTGATCCTAACTAACAATTAGGATGATAATCACCAGCCTG
>NW_013796274.1:0-576 GCF_000517525.1 Limulus polyphemus | reverse complement strand
CAGCTCAATTTTTAAAGCTTCCAGATCCCTCACTGCCATACGTACTAGATTGTGATGCTAGTAATGTCGGAATTGGAGGAGTGCTGTCTCAGAAAGTGGGTGAAAACGAACATGTGGTGGTCTACTTCAGTAGGGGTTTGAGTAGACCAGAGAGGAACTACTGTGTAACACGGAGGAAACTCCTTGCTATAATAAAGAGTCTGACATATTTCCATCCTTACCTCCATGGGGCTAGGTTTACCATCAGGACAGACCATGCTGCATTACGCTGGTTAAGATCATTAAAGAACCCAGAGGGACAACTGGCACGTTGAATTGGAAAGATAGACCAGTATAATTATGATATTGAATATAGAGAAGGAAAATCTCATGGAAATGCCGATGCACTGAGCCGAAGACCCTGCAAAAATGATTGCAGACATTGCTGGGAAAGAGAGGTTGAACTAACCAGGTTTCATCAAGCTGAAGTCAAAGTGACTGAAGGAGTTGATGATGGTGAAGTGGAACCAGGTATAGATATTAAAGCAGAGCAGGAGAAAGATGAAGATTTGAAGCCAATAATTGATTTTATAAAGC